>NC_089819.1:53659404-53831904 GCF_029633855.1 Hoplias malabaricus
AAGACCACAGAATAAAAACGGAGAAAACTAGAATGGAGAAGAAAGAGAACCGAGCTAAAACAGCTAAAAACCAGAGCTTCTGCTCCTCGCTCCTCACTGCTGTGCGCTCGGGGTCGGGGTGAACAGCGAGCGGCTCATTATCATTTAAAGGAACAGGCGTTGAAAGTGGCCAATTTGAACAGGGCTGTTTACACAGGGGGAGAATGCTGCTGTGGGGTTTGATCCTTGTGGTATTTTGACCAAAGCAAGTCAGAGACATTTAAACAAGACCCAGAAAACGTGTTGAATTATGTCCCCAGTAACATCTGCTGTCGTTTAGCCATTAATTAATTAATTGCCGTTGTTACAAAATATACATATTTCAACTTTAAAACCCATGCTAGAGGTGTGATTTAATTTATTGAGAAGGTCCCCAGCACTGGGCTGGAGTCCTTTGGAGTGGGAGAGTAAGTAAAGCTTTAGTTACAGAGCACTTCTCTTGAGCAAATCTCAAATTGCTTTATAATACAACACAGCAGAACACAAGTGTGTGATCCACCACAAACGCTCCCATGGCTGAGTGCAATCAGATCTTCAGAGCAATGTTCCAGCAACTAGTGTAAAAGTGTAAAACTTTCCACAACGAGTAGAAGCCTTTAGCTCTGAGCACGGAGAGGAAAACCATTACATGAGAAAGTGGAGATAAATTTATGCCTAATTCTCATTTTTGCTGGAAAATCGCTCGGCATTAGCATTGTTCTGACCCACGCGGTCATGGGTAATGTCTCCCTCCTGGACTCCAGAGGCCATGCGATAAACAACTGGCTTTGAACAGGCATTTAGTCGGTCAGCTCTGTCTGTTTGGCAACACTGTTTGGAGTGTTGCTGTCTGCTGAGGTGTTGTTTAGGCTGCTCTAAGATGCTCTTACTGAACCCTGAAGGTTCACTTCTTCATTTTATGGACGAGTGAAATGCCGAGAGGTAGCTGTGCTGCTGTGAGATGGGGTAATGGACCATGCATCACATATGAATGAGCAGTTAGTTCCCTCTTCAGCAAAGCATTCAGGCTTTGGATCAGTAACGAAAAAGAAAAATAAATGGCACAGACACCTCTTCACATCTACAAACACAACACTGCAAAATCCAGAAAAACACCTTCACCTTCTGTAACCACTTCATCACAATGGGGCTCACAGTAGGTCTGAAATCAACCTGGAATCACGGGGAACACGGAACCAGTCACTCACACACTCACTCATACACTCACCCAGTCACTCACACACTCACCCAGTCACTCACACACTCACCCAGTCACTCGCACACTCACCCAGTCACTCGCACAGTCACTTGCACCGTCACTCACACAATCACCCAGTCACTCACACACACACTCACCCAGTCACTCACACAGTCACTCACACACTCACCCAGTCACTCACACACACACTCACCCAGTCACTCACACAGTCACTCATACACTCACCCAGTCACTCAAACACACACTCACACAGTCACTCACACAGTCACTCACCCAGTCACTCACACACACACTCACCCAGTCACTCACCCAGTCACTCACACAGTCACTCACACAGTCACTCACACAGTCACTCACACACTCACCCAGTCACTCACACACTCACCCAGTCACTCGCACACTCACCCAGTCACTCGCACAGTCACTTGCACCGTCACTCACACAATCACCCAGTCACTCACACACACACTCACCCAGTCACTCACACAGTCACTCACACACTCACCCAGTCACTCACACACACACTCACCCAGTCACTCACACAGTCACTCACACACTCACCCAGTCACTCAAACACACACTCACACAGTCACTCACCCAGTCACTCACACACACACTCACCCAGTCACTCACACAGTCACTCACACAGTCACTCACACAGTCACTCACACACTCACCCAGTCACTCACACACACACTCACCCAGTCACTCACACAGTCACTCACACAGTCACCCAGTCACTCACACAGTCACTCACACAGTCACTCACCCAGTCACTCACACAGTCACTCACACAGTCACTCATACACTCACCTAGTCACTCACACACTCACCCAGTCACTCACACACTCACCTAGTCACTCACACAGTCACTTGCACCGTCACTCACACAATCACAAAGTCACTCACACACACACTCACCCAGTCACTCACACACTCACCGAGTCACTCACCCAGTCACCCAGTCACTCGCACAGTCACTCACACACTCACACAGTCACTCACACAGTCACTCATACAGTCACGCACTCACTCACACACTCACCCAGTTACTCCCACAGTCACCACGTCACTCACACAGTCACCCAGTCACTTACACACACACTCTCACCCAGTCACTCGCTTACTCACTCAGTCACTCACAGTCACTCACTTACTCACCCAGTCACTCACTCAAACACTCACCCAGTCACTCACAAATTCACCCAGTTACTCACTCAGTCACTCACAAACTCACCCAGTTACTCACTCACCCACTCACTCACACTCACCCAATCACTCACTCACTCACTCACACTCACCCAATCACTCACTCACTCACTCACTCACTCACTCACTCACTAGTAGCTAGTGTCCTACCTTGTCCCATTTGTGCGCCCCTAAGAGCTTCTTTAGCAGAACCAAAGCCGAGCTCCCTGCACACCACACTGGCCGCTGTAATGTCCCAGAGGTGATCACAGACAGTGCCCCACTTCCCTTCACTCAGCACCTCCACTCGGCCCTCTCCCAGCCTGGGGCCCGACTTCAGACGCACCACCTGCTCAGACACAGAGGACCACATCGACCATAGGTTCTCACACATCAGTCATTATGAGCTGCTCATGCAGTCTGGAGCGGTGGAGCTCCATCCAACATATATGGGATGGTCTCTGAGAGGTGTTGGTGATCCTGAACTAATTATCTAACATCAACACCTGATGCTCCTGTGGCTGAATGCAATCAAATGAAGGTTATCTACTGATGTCAAGTGTAGAGCATTAAAAGAAGAGCAGAGGCTGTTACTGAAAAATAGATTTCTTCACTCACTAATGCACTGAAGGTGAAGTAAGAGGCAATAAAAACCTCAAAGAGATGTAAACCCTCTGTACTTAATTATTTAAACCGTATCTAAGTAAGATCCATCTTTGAGGATGACTGTCCATTTGATTTGAAGCGTTATGACGGCCCTGTGAACAGGTGAGCTCACCTGTGTGGAGGTGGGTGCTTGGGGCTGTCCGGAGGAGGAGAGTCTGGTGAACTGTGGTCCCAGGGCACAGCGAACGACAGCGTTTATCCCTCCATCACACGGCACTTCATTTCGTGGAATAGATAACTGAGCCTGGCAGTGAGCCAGAGACACCTCAGTCCCTGAACACTGTACTCTCTCCACCCAGTATCCCTTCTTACTGACCAGAGTCCTGAGAGAGAGAGAGAGAGAGAGAAACAAAGAGTAGTTGTACAATAATTAATACTGGACTGAATTTGTTCATTGTGAATTTGTTGTAAATTTATTCATGAGATGAAGGGAGAAAAGTAAAAGAAAAAAGCAGAATTCACAAAGATAGGGAATGAACGAGAGAAATGAAAAGGAGAGTGAGTAAAGAGAGAGGGAGTAAGAGATAGAGAGATAGAAACAGTAATAAAGCAGTGATAAAGTGACAGAAAGAGAACAAAAGAGAGACAGGTGGTGGGAGAAAGTAGGTGACAGAGAAGAGAGGAACAAAAAGAATGAGAGAAAGTGAGAAAGAAAGACAGAAATTGTCAGAGAGAGAGAGTTAGAGAGAGAGGGAGGGGGAGAGAGAGGGAGGGGGAGAGAGAGAGAGGGGAAGAGAGAGAGAGAGAGAGAGAGAGAGAGAGAGAGAGAGAGAGGGAGGGGGGAGAGAGAGAGGGAGGGGGAGAGAGAGAGGGAGGGGAGAGAGAGAGAGAGGGGAAGAGAGAGAGAGAGAGAGAGAGAGAGAGAGAGACAGACAGACAAAGAGAGAGAAAGGGAGAGAGAGAGAGAGAGAGAGAGAGAGAGAGAGAGAGAGAGAGGGAGGGAGTTAGAGAGAAAGAGAGAGATATATATAGAGAGAGACAGACAGACAAAGAGAGAGAGGGAGTTAGAGAGAGAGAGAGAGAGAGAGAGAGAGAGAGAGAGAGTTAGAGAGAGAGGGAGTTAGAGAGAGAAAGAGAGAGATAGAGAGAAAGAGTTAGAGAGATAGAGAGAAAGAGTTAGAGAGACAGAGAGTTAGAGAGAGAGAGAGAGAGTTAGAGAGAAAGAGAGAGAGAGAGAGAGAGAGAGAGAGAGAGAGAGAGAGACAGACAGACAAAGAGAGAGAGAGAGAGAGAGAGAGAGAGAGAGACAGAGAGACAGATAGAGAAAGATGGAGGGAGTTAGAGAGAGAGAAAGAGAGAGAGAGAGAGGGGGGGAGTTAGAGAGAGAGAGACAGAAAGAGAGAGAGAGCGGATGGAAGCATGGGAGCGAGGCCCAGTGAAGGTACAGAGTGAGTTTATAAACACAGCAATGGCAGTGAGAGTGTGTATTTAAGGAGTGTAATTTTTAAAAATCACTTTGTTTAACCAGGACTCACCGCATGCTGGGGTCCTCTATCTTGGAATCCCACTGTTTCCTGAGAGAGGAGAGATTTTCATACACCGTAAAACAAACTGACACAAACATGTGGACATTTCAGACCCTGTCTGTCCTCAGTAAACGGGTTTGTGAGTCTGCAGACCGTCGGGGGAGGTGTTTGTGTTTACTGTGCGCTGGGTTGTTTGTGTGTGCTTCACCCTATGGTGCCTGGTAAATGAATAGGAGCTGTATCTCTCACACAGACAAAACAAGCCTAGGAGGTTCTGGTGGTTTTGTGGAGAACCAAACACACTCACAGAGATCCCAGTGTCTTCTCCAGCAGACCAGACACTCCCTTTCTGTCTGTCTGTCAGTCTGTATGCACGTCTGTATGTATGCCTGTATATACGTCTCTCTTTTTCTCTTTCTAGTTCTCGCCACTTTTTGGTCCTTCGTTTCCCCAGTATTCCCTACAGTGGGGAAATAAATATTATGTGGTTGAGGTGGTGATGGGAACCAGACGTCTGAGGAGATTAATGTCTCTAAAGGCTGCTCACGGAAGGTTATGTATATGCTCTGTGATGTCTGAGACGTTTACATCTCAATGACTGAATTTAGAACAATCTTCCTTTTAAAATAAAGGCACATGACAAGGTTTCTTTATAGCAATGCCTTTCTACTGATGTTTTGATGTAGCCTCTTTCCACAGGTCCCCTAGAATACACCCCAGCAGAGGTGTTTAAATCGGCAGGCACAATTAGCATTTTTAGCCCTGGTCTAACTCTACTGATAGAGGAGTCCCGGCGTGTGCATGTTCATGATGAGCAGAGTGAAATAAATCAGAAATGATGTACATGAATTTCTGTCCTGTTGGAGGCGCTGTGTTTGGGTCTGAGGGGGAGTCTTTGGAGCAGTTAAAAAAAACAAAAACAAGTAAATAAGAGTTGTGAATGTTTTTGAAGTTTGGATAAACTCCAAAGAAATGTACAGACTTCAATGGAACTCACTTACTCACTCCCATTTAACAACAGTGCTCCGTAAGTGGTGCCATTGGGTGGTTTGCATCAGTAAAACTGTGTGTCCTTCCTAGAACAGTACATAAAAGCCAACAGCCATTTAGGAAGCTTTATATTTAAGCGTGTGGCGCCGTAATCAAACCAAATTCGAGGGGAGAGCACGCACGAGAAGCTGCAAATAAGGAGTCAACAGTTTTCAATTTGAACGTGGTGCTCCTTTAAAGCGCCCTGTAATGTTGCTGACACATCCATCCTCCTTAAATAAAGTCTTAAGATCTATTATGATCCCTCTCCTAAAGAAGCAGCCACAGGGCTCATGCACCCAGTGACACAGAGTCGTGAAAAGAGTCGGGAAGTCGAGCAGCTAACGGGTATTTAAGCTAAATATAATCACGGGCAAGTGATGATTTAATGCTAAGATGTTGGCACTGATTGGGCACACTGTTCCACACGAGGAATGAAAGCTCAGTGGAGCTACAGATTTAACACCACACAAACCTGTGAGTCACAAAACAAAGACCTGACAAATTGGAAAATAACTGCTGTTGAACTTAAACTGGACAAGGACAAATCATAATGACCACATTCGTCTGAACAGAGCTGCTGTACACTGCATGGAAAAAAAGCTCATCCAGCATTTCTCCTGAAAAGAATGGGTTAACTGGGTGTTTGGTCCTCCCTCGCTGCAGTAATAGCTTCTACACTTCTGGGAAGACTTCACACTAGTTGTTGGGACATTGCTGTAAAGATTTGATGGCAGTTATGAGCACCGTGGTGAAGTCAGATCCTGATGTTGGAGGATTAGTTCTGGATCACACATCCAACACCAACTCATCCCTAAAGAACTGCATGGAGCTCCATCACGCTGCTCCACAGCCCAACACTAAAGAGTTGGAGATCATTCATAGCCCTAAAGCCTACACCTAGCATTGAGAAATGTGACTTTGGGCTCATGTGCAGCAGCTCTACAGTGGGAGCAGATTGGGATTAAGAGATCTCGCTAAAACAAGACAGGACTTTCAAGACAGGGCTCCTGACTGCACCACGCATAGCTCCAGACCAAGCAGCCTCACAGGCAGTGAGTGTGTTGGTGGTCTGGTCTGGTTTTTACAGAAGTGCTAATTAGCCACATGCACACCTACGAGGCGATTTCATTGGCTGAAATGTGGGAGAGGACTGAAGACTTTGGGTTTGAAATCTGTCGCATTACGTTAAGCATGGAAGTCTCAGCCTAGAAATATTAATTCATTCATTCATTCATTCATTCATTCACTCACTCACTCACTCACCCATTCACTCACTCACTCACTCACCCATTCACTCACCCATTCACTCACTCACTCACTCACTCACTCACTCACCCATTCACTCACTCACTCACTCATTCACTCACTCACTCACTCACTCACTCACTCACTCACCCATTCACTCACTCACCCATTCACTCACCCATTCACTCACTCACTCACTCACTCACCCACTCACTCACCCACTCACTCACTCACTCACCCACTCACTCACCCGTTCACTCACCCATTCACTCACTCACTCACTCACTCACTCACTCACTCACTCACTCACTCACTCACCCATTCACTCACTCACTCACCCATTCACTCACTCACTCACCCACTCACTCACCCATTCACCCACTCACCCATTCACTCACTCACTCACCCATTCACTCACCCATTCACTCACTCACTCACTCATTCACTCACTCACTCACCCATTCACTCACTCACTCACTCACACATTCACTCACTCACTCACTCACTCACTCACTCACCCATTCACTCACTCACTCACTCACTCACCCACTCACTCACTCACCCATTCACTCACTCACTCACTCACTCACTCACTCACTCACCCATTCACTCACTCACTCACTCACTCACTCACTCAATTATTCATTCATTCATTCATTCACCTTCTGTAACCACTTAAAGCAGGGGTAATGAGTTAAAACTCGATAAGGTCCAGTTAGAGAAAATTTTCTCAAGCCAACGTCCTGAACATAATGAATAACCTGCACATGATCAGTGCCGTGTCCTGCATGCTGAAGCAGCCTTGTAGTTATAGCAACTTGTTATGTAGTTAACAGCGAAATTTCAAATTCATATAACAAAAAATCTATATAAAATGGCCTTTTATTCATTTCAAGTAAAATTTACAAATAAAACAAAGTTTTTTTTAAAAAAAAGCATATGTAAATAAAGTGACTTGTAGTTGCAGTTGACTTACTGCTTTAAATAACCAATGATCTGATTGGCTCTTTATGCTGACCAATGGGACTTATTTCATGAACAGAAGATGTTCAGTGTTATGGGAAATTCAACCCATTCCCTTATCTTTAAAGTATCTGGTTGTAACTCACACAACACCGTCGTCCTGAAAGTGTCCCAAAAGAGCTTTTATCACGTCCCTTGGGCTATTTTTACTGGCCCCAGGACAACGCCGTCTGTGTGTGTCACTCACTGGAGTCACAGCGCTCATCATAATGCACAGATCTGATTGGCTGAGGAGCCTCACATGTGATATGCAGAAACACATGTGATTGGTCTGTGAGTTTCCTGGAGCGCTAAACCTGAACCGTAACGACTAGAAGACTCTACTCAAAATCAAACAGCTCTTAATAGTTTATCAGTTACAGGTCCAGGTCCGGATCGGACAGCGTCTGGGTCCAGACTCGGACCACAACACTAGGTAAGATTTTGTGTTTTTGTAATTCACTTGTACAGCACTAATGCGCCCCTGAAATGGATTAAGCAGAAAAAGTGATGATGATGATGATGACTTTTACAGCACTGTCCTGAAATCAAGAAATGTTACATAGTGCAGTTTCTGCAGTGCTGAACCTGTAGTAGCAATGACACAGGCTCTGTTCTCTTTGTTACAGGTGAGTGAAGCATCATAATGATTACGAAGCTGTATTTTTACCTTAAAAACCTTTGTGGAAAACCTCTGTCCTGGATTATGACTAGAAACGAAATGCAATCTTAATCCAGGACAGATGTTTTCCCCAAATCGCTTATGCATTATAAATAATCCTCTTCACCTGTGCATATTTGTAACTGAAGCCACATTAAAAACAACCAGAATTTTAAAATACTTTTTGCCTCATTTGATGTCTTGTGAAATACACGCTTAAAGAAAACCACATGAATTCCCCCCGTGACGCTCCAAAGTCCGACGGCACATGATACTGTAAACTCAAACACCACCAGCCAGGCCCAGACCTTCCTCTTTAGATCAGAAGCCCACCACAGAGCCCCAAGGGAGAACGAATGTTCCAGACTTTTCCACAGGAGGGGATTCTCTTTCTAGAACATCCATAAGTATAACTTGTGTTCTTTGGAAAAGTATAGACTGCTGAGATGGGGTTTTGAGCGGCAATAGGTGGCTGAATTTAGGCACCCAGTCCAGAGGAGAATGAAAATGTTCCACCCCGGACCAGACCGCAGAGGATACAGCGTCTGTCTTCATGTATTTACACTGAAATGAAAGGGATTTGCTAAAATGGACCCTGACTGTTGAAGCAAAAAACCAATACACACTATTTTCTGCTCAGTTTAAACATACTTGATCAGCCACAACGTGTTCAGTGTCTGAAGTTTGCTTCTTTAGTGGAACTTCATGTACAGAGTCTGCTGCGCCTAATAAGTCAATGAAGCCTGGGTAGTTTAGCAGCATGCGACAAGTCAGGCTTCAATACGTCTTCTACTTCCAATTCTTTGACGTTTTTGATTAATGCAATTAAATAAATATATTTCCCCATAGGATCTGATATCAGAATAGCTAGGGCATAGTTGGTTTCCCTGTGTGAAATGTTGGGTTTATTCCGATGTTCCTAGGGTCTTATGTTTTCCAGCTCAATGTAGAACATAAAAAAGATGATCCCCAGATCTATATTTATTTAATGCACCATTAATTTCGGCTACACTGTGTCACGTTTAATCCAAAAGATTCACTCAGAAAATTAAATATTTGAAAATATTTAATTCATTCATTGTCTGTAATCTTTATCCAGTTCAGGGCGGCGGTGTGTCCGGAAAACACAGGGAGAACACACCACACTCCTCACAGATAGTCACCCGGAGGAAACCCACGCAGACACAGGGAGAACACACCACACTCCTCACAGACAGTCACCCGGAGGAAACCCACGCAGACACAGGGAGAACACACCACACTCCTCACAGATAGTCACCCGGAGGAAACCCACGCAGACACAGGGAGAACACACCAACTCCTCACAGACAGTCACCCGGAGGAAACCCACGCAGACACAGGGAGAACACACCAACTCCTCACAGACAGTCACCCGGAGGAAACCCACGCAGACAAAGGGAGAACACACCACACTCCTCACAGACAGTCACCCGGAGGAAACCCACGCAGACACAGGGAGAACACACCACACTCCTCACAGACAGTCACCCGGAGGAAACCCACGCAGACACAGAGAAAACACACCACACTTCTCACAGACAGTCACCCAGAGGAAACCCACGCAGACACAGAGAGAACACACCACACTCCTCACAGACAGTCACCCGGAGGAAACCCACGCAGACACAGAGAAAACACACCACACTCCTCACAGACAGTTATCCGAAGCGGGACTCGAACCCACAACCTCCAGGACCCTGGAGCTGTGTGACTGTGACACTACCTGCTGCGCTCAAATTAAATAACATAAGAAATCTGTCAAATAATATAATCGCAAAAATATTGTCTAAAGGTTTAAAATTTTTTAAACATAACCTGAACACAACAAGAGGGTCAAGGCATGTTAACAACATAATAAAATATAAGACCTTGGAATGTAGGACCCTCACAACGTAAGGGAAAATTGGACCCTTTTAATAGAGGAACCTCTGAACATAAGACCCTAGGAACTTAGGACCCTGAGACTTAGATACACTCCTGATGAGCTGCTAATGAGAAATGAGGAGTGAGGACCACCTGCTGTAAAAACCTCTTCAGGTAGATGCCTCAGCTGACGAGACAAACCATGACTATTCCTTTGATTAAACAGATATCATCACACAATGACACAAAATGTCTTTCCTGTCCTACAAGGGGTCATTTAAGTGAAAGGACAGAAAATAAGAGCCGAGGTTTTAAGGGCCACATGGGCGGAGCCCTGTGCTGACACAGCGGAATCAAACACGGCTTTTAAAACACACTCCGAGACGCTGCCGCTGGATTACACCTTATAATTACAGCAGCTCTGGATGTGTGTCCAGGCCAAAGAGGACAGCAACTCACCCAAAGAGAGACGTGACACGAAGCAGGAACAAGCAATAACATAATTTCTCTCTCTGTAAGCCGGGAATATCTCGATGAAAATGTTTAATTTATCCCGTGTTTGGCACAGAACACTTTTTACTTTCTGTTCATTTCCAGGCAAACTGGGAATTTAAGTAGTTTTCATTCTTCAGGGGGCATACAACATATGTACAGGCTCTGGACTCGTGCACTGAAAAGAATGAAGTACTTACAGGGCACGGATAAATTAATAATCACATGCACTGAAGCTACAGTAATAGACTGATGAGTCTGTGCTTCAGAGTGGGATTCATGGAATCTGTGGACAATGTCACACACTCACAGCTGTGAACAATGTCACACGACCAATCCACCACCTAACGTGTGTTTTCCGACTGTGGGAGAAAGTGGAGCACTGGAGGAAATCCACCCCGACAATGGGAGAAAACTATAACCCACAGTATACACAAAACAGCAGTTACCATTTTGGCTCGGAGCCCCTGGAACTGGTCTGACACCAGCAGAAGAAGCAGTCTGAGGGGTCTTGGAGGTTATGAACTGATAAATGAAGAGCAGGAATAAATGCCTCCTCACTGTGGTTCAGTACAAAAACGCTGCACCTGCAGCCTCTCAGCTTTATGCTGCAGCAGCTGTGTTTTGTGCAATGACTATGTTGAAAGAAACACATGTACATTAAGCTGTAAACCTGGCAGCAGTGAATCAATCCCTGACAGAGGAAAGTGAGTGTTTGAACTCGCTCTGCAGATGTTTTAAAATCTCGTTCAAATGTGCTAAATCTGAGTAAAATTGTGGTTGGCAGTCCTGTAATTATACAGACTGGTCCTGTAAAACTGCAGAGACATACCATCATCTGCCTCTAAAGTGCTCTGGGTTTGGGAAGAGAAAAACACATGAGTAAATGAACAAAGCCAGAGAGGATTTACGCTTCTTACACAATGACCAAAAACCTAAAAGAGACAAACAGTGGTCACCAGAACGGATTTGGACATTCATACATTCATTCATCTTCTGTAACAGCTTCATTCTAATAAGAGTCGCTGTGGGCACACGGCTGGAACACGTCCAGCAAAGATCACCAGTCCATCACAGGGCATCACACACTCACCCAGTCACTCACACACTCACGCAGTCACTCACACACGCACCTGTGGACAGTTTCACACACTCACCCAGTCACTGACACACTCACCCAGTCACTCATACACTCACCCAGTCACTCACACACTCACACCTGTGGACAGTTTAACACACTCACCCAGTCACTCACACACTCACCCACTCACACCTGTGGACAGTTTAACACACTCACCCAGTCACTCACACACTCACCCACTCACACCTGTGGACAGTTTCACACACTCACCCAGTCACTCACACACTCACCCAGTCACTCACCCACTCACACCTGTGGACAGTTTCACACACTCACCCAGTCACTCACCCACTCACACCTGTGGACAGTTTCACACACTCACCCAGTCACTCACCCACTCACACCTGTGGACAGTTTCACACACTCACGCAGTCACTCACACACTCACCCAGTCACTCACACACTCACCCAGTCACTCACACACTCACACCTGTGGACAGCTGTGTGAGAGCTCCCTGCAGCGCCACCATGAGGTCCAGCCGTGTAACCAACGGACTTTATGTTCAAACATTATTATTATACATTGTATAAGTCACAGCGTGTCTAAGGCACACGAGTGGGTGTGGGTGTGAATGTGTTTGAGTTCTCGGGCCAGTCACAAGCATAAGATAACAGATCAGCTCCAACCCAAACTCCGCTCCTAATTACAGACTCCTCTGGTCTTCCCTTTAAAGAAAACAAACAGTTAACTTTACCCTGACACAATATACTTTCCTCATCACAATGTTTATATGAAGGGAAACATCCGTAATCATGCGCTCTCATCTGCTCCAACGTGGCTTTAGCCTGGGGCACTATTTCACCAGCCTCCTCAGCCCTTATCACATCAGGCCGACACCAAAACAGACCCAATCAGCACGCACCCATTCTCCACATCAGAACGGAGCATATAACATGAGGCCAGATTTCCTCCCTCAGCTGCTTTAAGTGGGGAGGGAGATGGAAACAATCTCAGTATACAATCACGTATACAATCAGCCACCACACTTCCCCTAGAGACTCCAGGACTCATCATGGCAACATCCGGCAAATATAGAAATACACACGCTACCCACAGACAATAAGGAAATAAGACCAACAGGCCACTGCCACGCTGTCCCAAACGGCCAGACGCCCCGTTCTTCCCCAGGACAGTCACATTTTTCCTTTATGTCAAAGGTAGCATAAAACTGCAGGAACATCATTCTTGCACTCATCGTTCACTGATTTTCACTACACAACTGTTCTGACATGGGTTCCTACATAGTTCCAGGGTCCTGGAGGTTGTGGGTTCCAGTCCCGCTCCGGGTGACTGTCTGTGAGGAGTGTGGTGTGTTCTCCCTGTGTCTGCGTGGGTTTCCTCCGGGTGACTGTCTGTGAGGAGTGTGGTGTGTTCTCCCTGTGTCTGCGTGGGTTTCCTCCGGGTGACTGTCTGTGAGGAGTGTGGTGTGTTCTCCCTGTGTCTGCGTGGGTTTCCTCCGGGTGACTGTCTGTAAGGAGTGTGGTGTGTTCTCTCTGTGTCTGTGTGGGTTTCCTCCGGGTGACTGTCTGTAAGGAGTGTGGTGTGTTCTCTCTGTGTCTGCGTGGGTTTCCTCCGGGTGACTGTCTGTAAGGAGTGTGGTGTGTTCTCTCTGTGTCTGTGTGGGTTTCCTCCGGGTGACTGTCTGTGAGGAGTGTGGTGTGTTCTCTCTGTGTCTGCGTGGGTTTCATCCGGGTGACCGTCTGTGAGGAGTGTGGTGTGTTCTTCCTGTGTCTGCGTGGGTTTCATCCGGGTGACCGTCTGTGAGGAGTGTGGTGTGTTCTTCCTGTGTCTGCGTGGGGTTCCTCCGGGTGACTGTCTGTGAGGAGTGTGGTGTGTTCTCTCTGTGTCTGTGTGGGTTTCCTCCGGGTGACTGTCTGTGAAGACTGTGGTGTGTTCTCTCTGTGTCTGTGTGGGTTTCCTCCGGGTGACTGTCTGTGAAGACTGTGGTGTGTTCTCTCTGTGTCTGTGTGGGTTTCCTCCGGGTGACTGTCTGTGAGGAGTGTGGTGTGTTCTCTCTGTGTCTGTGTGGGTTTCCTCCGGGTGACTGTCTGTGAGGAGTGTGGTGTGTTCTTTCTGTGTCTGTGTGGGTTTCCTCCGGGTGACTGTCTGTGAGGAGTGTGGTGTGTTCTCTCTGTGTCTGTGTGGGTTTCCTCCGGGTGACTGTCTGTGAAGACTGTGGTGTGTTCTCTCTGTGTCTCTGTGTATGCGTGGGTTTCCTCTGGGTGACTGTCTGTGAGGAGTGTAGTGTGTTCTCCCTGTGTCTGCGTGGGTTTCCTCCGGGTGCTCCGGTTTCCTTCCACAGTCCAAAAACCACTCCCCATCCCATACCCAACACTGCGTCCCGTGTTCTGGCATCAGAAATCTGGTCACTATGTGTAACACTGAACCATGAAAGACACCAAGTGTAGACACCATGTGGATGGCCCAAAGCAGATCATGACAGAAAGTGGAAATGCATAAAGTGAGTAAATTGCCTCCACTCTTCAGAAACACTATAGAGTTGTATTTTTGCTCCTGGGCTCCCCCTACAATTGCAGAATCTAATTCACTTTTACAACACTGTCCTGAAAGGAGAGGGGGGTGAAGGGAGTGGAGGGATTTCTACCCTCCTCCAAATGTTATATAGTGCAGTCTCTGCAGTGCTGAGCCCAGAATAATATCTAGTCTGTGATATTAGGGTCATTCCCCAAACACAGGGCAGTATTTCCACTGAGATGATGTGGCTTCACTCGACCTGCTCTGTCCTTAAACGGTCAGCTACAGTGTGATGTCCATCTGTAATTACAGACTAAAGCTACAGTGAAACTGCATGGTGTTAGAGCTCCCTTCAGTTTATTAGCTGCTCGGGTAAAGCACAGATCAGTTAGGACCGTTGACTAGGGCTCGTTTCTCTACTCGGGTAAAGCACACCGCAGTAAGATCTGAGGACCAGGGTTCAATTCCCTGCTCGTGTTTGTGATCCAGAACAAATCATCCAACACCATTAGCTGACCTCACTAATTCTTTTGAGGCAGAATGCCATCAGATCCTCACAGCAATGTTTCAGCGTCTTCTGATGAGCACAGTGTAAATCACGGGTCCAGTTGAAGTGTTTGCTCTGGACTTAAGAGTCAGGAAGGAAGGAAACAACAACGTTTTACTGAACAGAAAAGAACATCAGCCGCGGTGAGAGGAGTCCGTCTAATTCCAGGGGCTGGACACAGCAGCAGAGTGGACACACTGTATAAACTCCATAAAAAGGCCCTGTGGTCAGCTCTAAAGCCAAAGAGAAGCTGCTTTTCCACAGCTGCCCGCACTATTTCTGGCCAGGGGTCAGACACGCGGTCTGCATTCTCTCAAATAGACATCCTAAATGTGTGTGTGTGTGTGTGTGTGTGTGTGTGTGAGAGAGAGAGAGAGAGAGAGAGAGGAAAAGAGTGAAAGTGAGGAAGAAAGTGGGGTGAGGAAGTAAAGGGAGAGAGAGAGACAAAGAGAGAGGGAGAGAGAGAGACTGAAAGTGAGGTAGAAAATAGAGAGAAAGAGAGAAGAGAGAGAGAGAAGAGAGAAAGTGAGAAAGAGAGAGAGAGAGAGAGAGAGACTGAAAGTGAGGTAGAAAATAGAGAGAAAGAGAGAAGAGAGACAAAGAGAGAGAGAGAGAGAGAGAGAAAGACAGAGAGACTGAAAGTGAGGTAGAAAATAGAGAGAGAGAGAGAGAGAGAGAGAGAGAGAGTGAGAGAGAGAGAGAGAGAGAGAAGAGAGAAAGTGAGAAAGAGAGAGAGAAAGAGAGAGACAGAAGAGAGACAGAGAGAGAGAGAAGAGAGACAAAGTGAGAAAGAGAGAGAGAAGAGAGACAGAGAGAGAGAGAGTGAGAGAGAAGAGAGAGAGAGAAGAGAGACAGAGAGAGAGAAGAGAGACAAAGTGCGAAAGAGAGAGAGAGAGAGAAGAGAGACAAAAGAGAGAAAGAGAGGGAGGTGAGAGAGACAGAAAGAGGGAAGTGAGGTAGGTGAGAGAGAGAGAGAGAGAGAGAGCGAGAGAGAAAGAATGAAAGTGAAGAAGAAAAGGGGTTGATGAAGAGAGAGAAAAGAGAAAGACAGAAATCAGAGATACAGACAAAAAATGAGTAAATTAAGACAGAATGAGAAAAAGAGAGGAGGAATGTGGAAACTATGAAGAGTTTGAAAGGAGAGGGGGTGAGAACAGGAAAGCAAGAGAGAAAAGAGTGGAGGACGAGGCAGAGAGAAAGAGAGAGAGACACTAAACTCCGATAATTACAGGAGGTGAAAGGACAGAGGCCGGTGGCTGTGGTGAAGGTCAGTGGTGTGTTGCTATTCCTGAGCTTAGAGTCCAGCATTAATAACAGAGATGGACTGAAATAAAGCTGAATGTTGTGTCTGGTCATAAACACGCAAACAGTCTGTGGAAGCAGCGCGAACAGCGAAGCCCTGGTGAGCTGATGCTTCTCGGGGCTTTAGAGGCCGTTTCCTGTAGAGGTTTGGATCCGGGACGGTCAATATTTATCCTCAAGGTCATTTAGATATTTATATATTTCTCCTGTGATCTGCTCCTCTGAGGTCTTTAGCGGCTTCGTCTGATCAGTGGTTCACTTTTTTGCACAGAGGAGTACAAGCTCTCTACTAAGACCCTTCTTTTCAAATGTAGGACAACTGCTGTAAAAAGTAAGCATCCCAAAAAAACCTCCTTTTAAAGCCTACCCTAATCATGCATCACAAGACTGCTGCACATACGAAGAGAAAGATAAAGGAGTGAGATACTCACCTGTACAGATGATCTTTGGGTTGCTCAGCCGCTGGGAATCCCAGCATTCCACACACCACCCTGCTGCTGCTGAGGTCCCAGCCCAGGCTACAAACATGCCTCCATCTCCCAGCATGCTTCACCTCCACCACACCCTCCGTCACGATGGCAGCTCCCCGGGTGCTGGACAAGACGGGACGGAGACGAACCTCCTCCAAACTCACCCTCCCCACCGGCTACAGGGAGAACAACAGAGACTTAGCACTTCTGTGAGCTGTTAAAAAACATCCGCAACATCCGTGTTGAGTGGAATGCAAGATTAAACAAATAATCCGCCGTGATCAGAAACCGTTAACTCTGATAAACACAGTGATTAAAGTAATTTAAAGTTCTCCTAAGAAGCAACCCCTGAGCAGTAGCTGAGAGACGTGTTGCTAATCATGCTGCTCTTCCTCACCTGTTCTATGGTGTTGGTGAAGTCGATGTTCATTCTGTTGTCATTCCCCTCTTCTGTGTAGAAAGAACGAGGCCTGGTTTCAGGAGCAGAGACTGGTCTCTCATAGTCGTAGGGCCGGGGGGTTAACTGGGACGAGTGGGCGACTGGTCTGGGAACCAGGTCTTGGCTCCGTCTGGTTTGTGCTCTGTTTCTCAGGTGGTCTGGCAGCTGGTGTCCTCTGGGAACAACATTTTCTTGATTTCGAGGGTTTGTGTTTCTGCGGAGCTGGATCTGATGTCCTGTAAGATGAGGGGCAGAGGCTGGAGAGCTCCTCTGAGGGCCACGGTTCAGAGCGATTTCATGCCCTCGCCTCTGGGTGGAGGTAACTGCAGTGATGGAGGTCTGAAGCGGCGGTCGAGGGGGAGTTACTGGTTCACTGAATCGAGGGACGTGACCCTGCTGAGGACTGTCTGAGCTACACACCACCCCCAGATCCTCTGCGTGAGAACAGTCACTCACACCCCAACCGTTAGAGCGACAGTCAGACAGAGATCTCTCAGAGCCAGTACACACCACGTTATCCAACCAGATCGGACCTACAGCAGGGAACAATGACACCACAACACAGTTAAAGCACAGATACAATTTATAAACAGGGAATGTGAAGAGGTCAAAGAATGAACCAAAACACATAGGTGCATCTTTACCTTGGCCCTGTCCGAACTTGGCGCTGTGAGCCCAGGTGACACCTCGAGTGTATCCCATCTCGCGACACGCCACGTTGGCCAGGTTAATGTTCACTTCGTCATCACACACCGTGCCCCAGGCTCCGTTATAAAACACTTCCAGACGCCCTTCGAGTGAGTTGCTCCCGTCCACCAAACGCAATTGGAACCCAGGAGGAACTCCAGAAACCCAGGGGAGAACCAGGGTGCAGAAGACGACGGAAAAGATCAGCATCATCATCTGCAACAAAGGGAACACAAAACCATGAGTGTTCTGAATATCAGATACATTCATTTCCTGAACTGTGCAATGTGTAAGACTTGAGTAGCTAATATTATTGTAACAGGAGCTGAGTTGGCCTCATTATTGGGACCAGGAGTGTTTCTAGAAAACTTGTTTTACTGGGGCACAAACAAAATTCAGAGGGGCAAAGCAGTCCACTCTTCCAGTGGACAAATGTGAATCTAATAACAAGCCTGTAAAATAATACATATATTGAGATTTGACTCTGGGGGGTGGGTGTTGCTCTGACATTGATGAGAACTGAAAAACAAATGAACACTAAATAAATGTCTATTAATAGTATTAATTTTGTTTATATGAATTTCTGAAATTCATACCTGAACAAATAAAAACAGAAACAGAAATGGAAACTTGAGGGAAGTGTGTAAATTCTGCAGTTCCACATTTAAAATGACACATTACTGTTGTAACATATTTTTGGTACGTTATAAAGTGGCTAAACAAAACATATAAATAGGAGCTATAATTATCTTTAATATTTCCTGTCTGACTTTTAAATGTCCATTATTCCATACAAAATTAAATAAATAATAATAATAAAATGGTTCATTCTGAAAGCGCTAGCTGCGTTAGCTTCTTGAAAGCCTCTGGGGCATTGTGGGAAATGTAGTTCCTGTAAAGAATTTCCGTGGTGTGTTCTGTGCTTCTGCTTAGTTTTCCAGGATAAAATGTACCTTTCACCACTATGATTTTTAGTGGAGCACAGCAACATTTTACACTGATGCCTCTGGGTCTAATGACGCCTCTGGGGAGTTAGAAATTCAACCACTGATGACACAGCCAGCCAAGAAAATAGCATGGAGCTATCGCTGTTTCAGTACAACAGTGCTAGGTGCTAAGGCGCTAGTCAACCCAACCAGGCCATCTTTTAGTTCACAGAAGCTGGTAGTTCTCTAGTATTCTCCTACAAGCATGTTCAGCCTTAGTAGAGAAGGCTTATCCATATTGTACAAATTCATTTTGTTCCTAACCCTTTGAGGCCACGTTAGGAGGATTAGAGAAGTCACACAGCTGGAATGAAATCCTGGACTGGACTTCAAATTTTTACTTTCTGTATTACATCAGGAGACCAGATTTATGTGCTGTGTTCACTCTCTGTGTTTGCAGGGGTGGCAAAAGTAAAAGACCTCACCAAGGTTTTCTTCCAACTGATTGGCTTCTCTAATACTACTACTATGGAGTTTTAGGGCCACGGCATTAAAAAGAAAACCCAAAAAACTAAGATTCTGAGAATAAGTCCGGAATAATTCTGAGGAAAAAAAAGTCAGTATAATTCAGAGAATAAAGTCAGAATATTTAGAGAAACACTGTTTGGGTTATTATTTATTATAATGTGTAGACAGACAGACAGTCTGTGCACCATGTGTGAGTTGTGAAAGAAGCAGTCAGTGAACAGAATTATTTATTAAACGAATCCACACGACATGATGACTAACTCCCATCAGTGCAGCCCCTGACTGTGATGCATACGGCTTTAGTTTATTGCACGAGTCCGAACTGTAATGCGATGGAGACTCTTGGACACGCCGGAGTTCCACTCGCTCTGGATCCATCATTTCATGCTCGTTAATTGTATACTGTTAAACTACATGTCGTCTTCTGAATAAACAGGTTCTTTCACAGTTTAAATACTAATCATAATCTGGTCCTGAAGTAACAGAGGACTGGGTATTTATTCCTGAAATCTGTACCACAGCAACACACTGCATTCCTCAATTACACTGGGGTTGTGTCTACCCCATTATAAGTGCAGTAAACTATTCCAACATTATTCCCAGAATGGTACAGAGATTATTCTAGGAATTATTCAGAGATGATTCCAACATTATTCTCAGAATTATTCCAACATTATTCTCAAAATTATTCCAAAATTATTCTCAGAATATTATTATTATTATGCTGTGGCCCTGAAACTCTGCTAGTTGGACTAATCATCTGAAACCATCTGAGAGGGTATTATCCTTTTGACTTTCTGGACCTCAGTGTGCCACCTCTCTTTGGTAGCATTGTGTGACTGAGGGTGATCTAGCGAACTGGCAGAGGCTAAATTGGGGAGAAAATTGGATGCAAATGTACCAAGAAATTTTCGTATTTTTAAAAAGTAGTCAAGCTATTGTTTTGCTCTATTAAACTCCATCATCAACTGCTCCCAAACTGGGAGTTCAGATTGATTGAATGTTTCTGGCCCTGGTCTGGCCCACATCCCTTATTTTCATGGCCGACGTGCTAAATGGGTTGACAGCACTTGAGCAGATCGCTCCTGCTTGCCCAGTGAGGGCCACACAACATCAAATCAGGGACGCATTGCCAGAGGGCACATTTTGGGCCACTTTTTTTTTGCTAACATCCATGTTGCCCTGGCCAACACATCTGGAAACACCTTTACCAGAAGTGGGGCAGATCTATTTTGTGACATGTCGCCAAATGAGCCTTTTTAATATGTGGGTCACTTTGGGTTCACATGCAGTTTGCAGCAACAACCGTGGCCCAGAAGTGCTACATCTCTGCCAGAGGTGGCCCACATCCTCAGGCTTTCTGTGATTTAATGAACACTAGGTAGTGGTTTTGCCTTAAAATCGCAGCTTTAAATCATTGTGATGCTCCACAGAGCTGTTATAGGGAGATTAAACCCTCTGTCACTGCCACTCTAGGTTCAGCACGGCAGAAACTGCACTATGTAACTTCAGGAGGAGGGTAAGAAACCACCCCATCCCCACTTTGATTTCAGAACAGTGCTGTAAAAGTGAATTACACTCCTCAACTCTAGGAGGAGCCTAGGATGAAAAACCCCAGCTCTTATCTACTGATACTTTAAGCCCAGTGTTGAGGACCGTCCAAAATATTGTCCCTCTGCTCTTTTTCTATTGGACAGACTTGACTTGAGGCTAAAGTTATCTGGTAAAATTGAGTGATTCTTCTTTGTGGAACATGCTCCAGGTATTGTATGATAATAAAATAAGTTATATGTGTGTATTCCTATATTAGGGCTACATTCACTGTCCAGATAAACAGCTTCTCATGTCAAAACAACTGCAAAGCCCTGTAGCTCATATCCCATATATAAACCTCACATGCTCATATCTAACATCTTAAATATCCAACACAATCAACAGAACTCACATCACTGCATCATCTGGATCTTTCCTGTTTGTCTGGAGTGTCTCTGTTTGGTCTTCCTCGTAAACTCAGCGTAAGGAGTTTTTCCTTTTCAGTCTTTGTGGAGATCTCAACACTATTTCTACTCACTCTTTTTTTGGTCGGTGGACTGTTCTCAGTCCAGACACTGAGGGGTTTAAAAACTCCAGCAGCACTGCTGTGTCTGATCCACTCTACACCAGCACAACACACACTAACACACCACCACCACGTCAGTGTCACTGCAGCGCTGAGAATGGTCCACCACCACATCACACCTGCTCTGTGGGGGTCCACAAAGGTGAAGTGGGGGTAACAAAATATGTAGCGCAAAAGATGGACTGCAGTCTGTAATTTGTAGATCTACAGCATGCTCCTGTTGGTCAGTCGAGTTCATTAAATGGACAGTGAATGTAGAAATACCCTCCTCTAAAAGCTACAAAGTGCAGCGGTAATTTTAAGGATAAAATATAACACAGTGTTGTTTAAATGCGGAGTGTAGCTGTGGATCTGAATTCCTGAGTCTGTCTGGTCCTTCACAGTGAGACTGAGAAGCTGGGGCCACTCTGCCGCTAACAGCAGACGCTGAAGGCTGGCGGGCGGCACGGTGCCAGCTGGGCGCTGCAGTGTAAGGTGGCAAACAGTGAAACACACCCACAAAACCATAAAACACTCAGGATGCATTTTCCAGCCACTGGCTTATAATTAGCAATCCAAATATTTCACCGGGCTTCCAGAAAAATCCGCAGAGCGAGAATTACAGTGCAAAGATGGAATGGCAGTTCAAAACAACCAGAGAGAGAGAGGGAAGATAGAGAGGGAAGAGAGAGAGAGAGAGAGAGAGAGAGAGAGAGAGAGAGAGAGAGAGAGAGAGAGAGAGAGAGAGGAGGTAAAAAAACAGTGCTAAATGTGGCACCCCCTTCACCATAAAAAAAACTAAACAAAAAAAAAACACCACTGACTGTCAACACAGCAAATAAAATAAACAGCATGAAGAGGTGAATCCCCTCCCACACACACACACACACACACACACACACACACACACACACACACACACACAGCAGATCCACTTGATCTCTGTCTTTGTAAAGAACAAATAAAAAAGCAAGCCTCCTTAACTTCTCTGCAGTTGCCCCCTTAATATTGCTGTAGCTCTACAGAGTTCCTCATTAATACCTCTATTAACTACACATTAATATCTCCATAGTTCCATCTTCATAATTCCTTCTCAATATTTCTGTAGTTCCTCTTAAACATCTGTTATTCCCAATTAAAACCTCTGTATTCTCTCATTAACGTTGCTGTGTTTCCTCCTTAATATATTTGAAGAATAAATATATTGAAATCGTCTCCTTTACATCTTCATAGTTCCTCCTTAATATCTCTGTATTTCCACCTTATTATCCCTGTATTTACTCCTGGATGACAGTGAGGTCAGATGAAGGGACAGTGAAGACTTTAGCCTGTGTCCCCTGCTGCTCAACTGTCTCTCCTGAGAGGGTCCAGGAATGTCCCCTGTCTCTTCTCTGGAGTTTGAGTGTATGTCTCAGGGCTGAGATAATAACATTCCTGTTTATCTGAAGACAGCGCTGCACTGTTTCAAATCAGTTCTCAGAACCACCTCAGTTCTGATGATGTGATTAAATTTATAATCTCTACCTGCACAAGAATCTCACGTCTCCTTTTTGTCTGAGCAGTTCAAGGAGAATCTCATGAGCAATAAATATTTCTTCTGGGAATAATCTCCAAAAGTGCCACATAGTGACAAAAACAATCACAGGATATATTAGAGAGAGAGAGAGAGAGAGAGAGAGAGAGAGAGAGAGAGAGAGAGAGAGAGAGAGACAGAGAGAGAGAGAGAGAGAGAGAGAGAGAGAGAGACAGAGAGAGAGAGAGAGAGAGAGAGAGAGAGAATACACCTGTCTGTTCCACTCACCTGTTTGAGTAAGTGGCTCCTGTGAGGAAGACCCAGAGCTTCTGTCCCAAGTGACTGAAAAGAAATGAGAAAGCTTTAAGCTTTGGGTTCTGCTTCTTCACTCTCACTCTCTACCTCCTAACTCCCTCCTTCTCCCCCCCACCTTTCTCTCTCTCTCTCTCTCTCTCTCTCCCCTCTAACACACTCCGTCCTCTCTCTCTTTTGCCCTCTCTTATACATCTCCTTACTATTCTCTCACATCCTTTACACTTTATTTCACTTCTAACTCACCTCATTCTCACTCTTCTCTCAAGTTGTTGCATTGTATCTTTTGCTGCATCCTGTTTTGTCTATTGTCACTATAACATTCTAATGATCTAACCATAACTCTATTACACTCTAACACAGTAACACTAACACTGTGTCCCTGTAACAATATCACTGTAACACTTTAACACTACCAATATAACACTGTAACTCTAACATTGTAACACTGTAACTGTAACACTACCAATGTACCACTGTAATTCTAACACTGTAACATTACCAATGTGACAATATAACTCTACCAATGTAACACTGTAACTGTAACCCTACCAATGCAACACTATAACTCTACCAATGTAACACTGTAACTCTAACACTGTAACACCACCAATGTGACACTCTAGCTCTAACATTGTAACACTGTAACACTACCAGTGTAACTCTAATACTGTAACTCTAACATTGTAACTCTACCATTGTAACACTGTAACTGTAACTCTAACACTGTAACTGTAACACTTCCTGTGTAACTCTAATACTGTAACACTGTAACTCTAACACTGTAACTCTAACACTGTAACAGTACCAGTGTAACACTTTAACACTACCAATATAACACTGTAACTCTAACATTGTAACACTGTAACTGTAACACTACCAATGTACCACTGTAATTCTAACACTGTAACATTACCAATGTGACAATATAACTCTACCAATGTAACACTGTAACTGTAACCCTACCAATGCAACACTATAACTCTACCAATGTAACACTGTAACTCTAACACTGTAACACCACCAATGTGACACTCTAGCTCTAACATTGTAACACTGTAACACTACCAGTGTAACTCTAATACTGTAACTCTAACATTGTAACTCTACCATTGTAACACTGTAACTGTAACTCTAACACTGTAACTGTAACACTTCCTGTGTAACTCTAATACTGTAACACTGTAACTCTAACACTGTAACTCTAACACTGTAACAGTACCAGTGTAACACTGTAACACTACCAATTTAACACTGTATCTCTAAAATTGTAACATTACCAATATAATACTTTAACTTTAACACAACACATGTGACACTGTAAGTCTAACACTGTAACACTACCAATGTGCCACTGTAACATTTACAGCATTCATACCAGATACTCATATCATATAATAGGGCACATGACACTGTTGCCGTGACAACACAAAGCACCAGTCTGCAAAATGCCACAGTTTGTAAATATGAAACTGATCCTGAGCGGCTCCAGCAGTGCATCCAGCATACAACTGTCAATCAGCCGTAACACTTCGTCTGATCCATGGAACAAAGAAGAAGACACGGGACGTGATGTGATTTAGTTGGATGAAGTTTGTGGGTTTTTTTAAAAGATGGGTATAAACATGGAACTTAAAGGGCCAGTAACATGAAAAAGGTCAAAGACATATAAACATAGATTTGATAGGAGAAAGCATGGGTATTTTCTCCTCAGTTTGACCTTCTTTTCACATTTTTGTCCTGAACTAAAGGCTTAGCTCTCACAGTCATGGTTCACCCCCGCCACCCACTAAACCCGTCTGATGGTTTTACCATGAATGTGTGACTTAACGACAGTCACAAGCTCGGTACTGAATCTCAGGGTTGCGTCAGTGCAGAGTGATGTCTGTTTGCAGTCTGATTACTGTTGCAGTTGCTTTAATATCTGCTCATTTTCTTTCCCACCCATGCAGGGTCCTGGCTATTGACGAACAGGGTGAGCAAAGTATGCAGAGCAACAGATAGAGTACTCTCTTTAATGGCAGAACTCCAATGTGCTCCTGTGTGGTTAGTGGAGCTGATGAAATGGACAGTGAGTGTAGAAACAGACCTGTCATTTTAATGCTATGGCTGATCGGTGTATAGCCACTGAATAGCATCTGTATAAAAATCCAGGATTATAAGCTCTCACCTTGAGTCTGACTATATCCACTGAGAACAGACATCACTGCATGCATATTTACATTTTCTTTAAAAGGCACAGCAAGAAAAATCTCTGTTTCATTCAGAGGTAAAATCAGAGGGTGTTAAAAATAACTGATGGCTGTTTTCGGTACATAAACCCACACTGTACGTAGATCCCAAGGAGGACACGATCACATGCAAGAAAAAAAATCAGGATATGAGCACTTTAACCTTCATATTTTTATGTAATCCACAATCACTGTTTGCGGAGCTCGTCTGAGTGCACTTCATTTTCACTCTGAGCCACAAAATACGATCTGCTTTCTGCAAAAATCCACACAGAGACGATCTGATCCACTGGCACATGATCACAGATCTGTCAGAGTCTCTCTCTCGCTCTCTCTTCCTCCTCCTATTGCTCGCCTCCTTCTACCTACACCTAACCTCTCTCTCTGTGTCTCTCTCTCTCACTGTCTCTCTCTCTCTGTCTCTCCCCTTTAGTAATTACACCGAGGTCTAACCCGCACCCACAATTAGTGGTGAAGTGAAATAAGTGTGCCTCTTTTCTTGTCTCTCTCACTATTCTTTCCCTCTCCCTCCCTCCCTCCCCCTGTCTCCCTTACACACACACACACACACACACACACACACACACACACACACACACACACACACACATACATCATTGCTATTCTTTTTCTTTTTCTCTTTCACTCTCTATATTTTGACTCTCGTATCTGTCTTCTCAATATATTTCTCGCTCTTTCTCCATTCTTTCTCTTGATTTATCTCCTCATCCTATTCTTTCTTACTTTCTCTCTTATATTTGTGTTACGGAGTTTAATGTCTACGAATAAAAGCAGACAACCCTCGGTTCTGGGCCTTAATGAAATGTCTGTGAATAACTTTGGTCAAAAAAACCACAAGGAACAAACCCCACAGCAGTGTTCTCCCCCTGTGTAAACAGCCCCTGTTCAGAACGCCCGCTTTCAGCACCTGTTCCTTTAAATGATAATGAGCCGCTCGCTGTTCACCCCGACCCCGAGCGCACAGCAGTGAGGAGCGAGGAGCAGAAGCTCTGGTTTTTAGCCGTTTTCACTCTGTTCTCGTATTCTTTGATTTTACTCAGTGCTCTTATTTCTCGGCGCTCGTTGTGTCTGCTTTGCTGTGTTTAACCTCCTCTTTGCGCTCTCACATAAACATGGGTCTTGCGCTGTGATTGGACAGAGTCAGATGAGGGCAATTCTAAAGTCTCTGTGCTCTATGTAAGATGCAGCACAAAATCGGAACACCATTCTATGTGTGTGTGTGTGTGTGTGTGTGAGTTATTGAAACCATTATACTCCACTGTCATTTTTACTCAATTTTCAAATGCCCTTAATATAAACTCATCCAGATCCGTGAGAAAAGCAATCTACACCCCACGTAGTTTCAGGGGGTTAACTTTGCTCTGTTTTGTAAATTCATCCACTGTGTGACTTTAATCTTTTAGTTTGGAGCTTTGGCCTTTGATTTGAGATGAAGTAAACAAGAACAGAGCTCCATAAACATACAGTTACTCAGCAATAATTCGTTCTTGAGCTAATTCTTGACTCCCGTTGTCTTTTTTTTTCTTTCTTTCTTTCTTTCTTTCTTTCTCTTTCTTTCTTTCTTTCTTTCTTTCTTTCTTTTTGGTTCTTAGTTCCTACTCGAACCATGGTCCTCTTAGAGTAACTTAAGTCAGTCATTGCACTGAATCTAAAAACCTCTTTCAGGAGCAGTAATCTGTAAACGAATGCAAGTTTGTATTAGGCTTTATTGCTTTTGTCTCCCTCCAGCGGCCAACAAAGGAATCGCAGTTTTTAATAACAACCCCTTGTGTCTGTGCTTTTTTTTTTAATATTTTGGGTAAGGCATCTGTTGGGGAGTTTAGAGGTCATTTTAAAGTGTGGGGACGTGTTTTACAATGCTGTGTAACCACCATGTAAACGAACTCTGAGTGGGTTCCTTTTGAAGCTCTGTGTTTAAACACCACCCACAGTGAGTTCTGCATGGGTGGGAAAGAAAATGAGCAGATATTAAAGCGACTGCAACAGTAATCAGACATCACTCTGCACTGACGCAATCCTGAGATTCAGCACCGAGCTTGTGACTGTCGCTAAGTCACACATTCATGGTAAAACCATCAGACGGGTTTAGTGGGTGACGGGGGTGAACCATGACTGTGAGAGCTAGGCCTTTAGTTCAGGACAAAAACGTGAAAAGAAGGTCAAACTGTGGAGAAAATACCCAAGCAATAATGCTGCTTTCTTTTATCAAATCTATGAGTTATCTGTGGTATGTTAACACCAACTTTACACTGATTCACATGAAAATATGATCTTTATAAACACATTAGTTGATGCTACAGTCATTTCCAAAGGTCTTCAATTCAGATTCTGAAGGCCTAATCAATTTGGAAAATCATTTGTCTATATCTGTCTAAATACAAAATCCTGACCGGTAATTTTCCTGAGAGTATTTCAAGATTTTAAAACTTTTATTTTAAAACCAACACAGAAAATGATATTTAACAATATTTACACATGGAGACTAACTCTTTGTGATACCCCCATTACATTTAATTAAATATTATATTGAGTATTAAAAAACAAATAAGCATCAACCTCAACTTATTTGTGAAATTTTATTTGATCAATAAATTAATTAATTTTATAAAATAAGGGCAGGGTCCCAAACTAAAGGCACTTGCTGGATCACTGTCTGGTTATTTTTCTAACAAGTCCACACTTTGTTTCCTACTGAGATTAACCTGGGGGCAACATGAACATTGTGTTGCTTTTGTCTCCCTCTAGTGGTCATTAACTAACTAACTGCAGGCTCATTACACAGCCTCCTTCCTTTTCTTCTGTTCGTTAATACGCTGTTTAATACGTATTAAAGCTAACATTGAAATCAATAATATTTTATATAAGTCATACTTTTGATTTTGGTATCGTAATATATATTACTATATTTTACTGTATTTATACGTCTCTTTCAGCTACTGATATTATAATTATTATTTTATATTTGTTCTACAGCTGTTTTATATTTTATTACTAATTTTAGCACAGTTTTTATGTTTGTTTTTACTGTATTAATTTATGTAAATTACATTTGAGTAAGTACAAATTAATTGTTACAAAATTAAATAATTAAACACCTATTTCAGCACAATTTGTGGTTTATTTTAGAATATAAACCCCTTCTGGAGACGGTGGTGTTTCAGAAAATTTTTAAAACTTATTTTCAACAATTTTCAAGTATTTCAACGACTGTAAACAATAGACTTCTATTTTGAAAACTGAATGTTCTCTACAGGCCTGTGGCCGTTAGTGTGTCTCTGCTGTTGATCCAGAGCTGGGATCCAGGGCGGATTGAAGGCCGCTGGAGACCGCGGACTTTCTCAGGCACTGATACGCTGTTTGAGCTCTGTTTCGTGGGGCAGGATGTCTGTTACAGCGGCGCGGCTGGAGAACTCCAACCCGTTGATCTTCCACCGCGCGGCGGAGAGACTAATCACAACCGAGGAACAGGACGAGCATCTCCCCGACCCCATCGACGACAGGGAGATATTTGATATCCTTTAAAATAAAAACTGTTACAGAGTTGGGGTCCTCCACTTTCTACAGTGTTTCAGTCTGCTCAGCCCCGGCTACAGCTGATTTACAAAATTCTGTAGACTCTACTTTTGTATTTGGCCTTAAATCAGCTGGCTAACTGAGAAAAATAAATATTATAATGAGGAAATTATTTGAAATACATGCAGTTTAATTTGAGAACATTTTTCTCAATGTGTTCCCTTGTGTCCAAATTGTTCCACAACATAGAGAAAGTGTGCACTTTAAACTAAACCTAAGTCTTATAGTAAGATTAGATTGGGACAGGAACACACTGTATATAGCAGAGGTTTTCAAAGTATTTAGTACCCAGCATCGTTCAGAGTTTGTACCACAAAAGGCTCAGTCCAGCTCTGAGTGCTTGGTAATGACCTGATCATGTTTATTGGGGCAGGAGATGAAAATAAATTGTTTTTCAACTTTCATGACACTTTTAGAAGGCTTCTTCTCTAACGACCAATCAGCTCATTATCCTAACCCTTAATGAGGTTGAAATGTGGCTGGTGGAGCGAGGACATGCTAAATTGGACATTAGGGAGCTGATGAATACACCCAGGGAACAGTGGCCCAAAAACATCAAGGTGTTGTCTACATACAACAGGTTATATTCTACACCTTAACTGCTTTATCACATCTCATCAGGTCCATCAATGACCCTGAACACCCTCTGTCCCTCGAGGAGCTGAATGTCGTGGAGCAAGTGCGAGTAAACGTGAGTTTATTCAGATTACGTTATATACACTACATTACATTTTGTACATGTATCGAGTGGTTCCCAAACCTTTTTCTGCAGTGCTCCAGAATATTTCCAGGTTCTCTCTGACATCCAGCGCTTGCAGTGCTCATAAACGTCTTTCATTTGCCTTGCTCTGCCACTTGATTAATCAAATAGTTTTAAAGGAAAATCAGTAAAACTACATAGATCATAGATCATTATTCACAGGGCTGTATGACCCCTAGATATACATCTAAAATGTCTTATTCCAACAGGATCAGTTGTCATGAAGGCTGCTTTTGCAGCTGTTTTCTTGTTGAAACAAGTCTTTAATAGATGAAAGGTGTATGTAAATGTTAATAAAACAAATGTTTGTGGTTTACACTGATGCTCAGGGCTTGATTTCAGAAAAGTATCTTAGCTCAAAGAGTTTCTGAAATGGTTGAGCGAGTCACACACTGAGCTCTCTCTTGTTTCTTTCTCACTCTTCTAAATTTAAGAACTTAATAGAACAAATAAAAACATAATTATCACATTCAAAAATGTTGTTTTCAGTGGGAAAAATAACGGACTGCTCCTTTAACCCTAAGATGTCTTTTTTACACGAGCTCATGATTAGATATTAAAGTATGAAACGAGCATCTTTCCTTAAAAATCAACTTCATCTTCTCTTCAGGTGAATGACCAGGAGAGCACTGTGTCTGTGGAGTTCACGCCCACAATCCCTCACTGCAGCATGGCTACTCTCATAGGGCTGTCGATCAAAGTCAAACTGCTACGCTCTCTACCAGACAGGTTCAAGGTGGGCTCCGGATTTTTGCCATATCAGGATTATGTTCTGGTGTTTTTGGTGTTTTCTTTTTTGGTGGTGGGTCTAATCTTTGCCTGTTTTTCCAGATTGACGTCCACATCACACCAGGCACACACGCCTCAGAGGATGCAGGTAATCTGCTGTTTCCCACTGTTTGATTCGTCTAAAAACCTATTTTTATTCATTGTTAGTACACTCCTTGTCCATATAGTGAGATCCACATTTTGGTTCTACAGTTACAGACATTAGTCCATCTGTTGCTATGCATACTTTGTTAGCCCACTTTCCCCCTGTTCCTCAGCGCTCAGGACCCTCACAGAGCAGGTGTGATGTGGTGGTGGATCATTCTCAGCGCTGCAGTGACACTGACGTGGTGGTGGTGTGTTAGTGTGTGTTGTGCTGGTGTAGAGTGGATCAGACACAGCAGTGCTGCTGGAGTTTTTAAACCCCTCAGTGCCACTGCTGGACTGAGAACAGTCCAACGACCAAAAACATCCAGCCGACAGCGTCCTGTGTCACTGATGAAGGACTAGAGGACGAGCGACACACGCTGTGCAGCGACAGATGAGCTACTGTCTCTGACTCTACATCTACAAGGTGGACCAACAAGGGAGGAGTGTCTCACAGAGTGGACAGAGAGTGGACACAGGGTTTAAAAACTCCAGCATCACTGCTGTGTCTGATCCATTTGTTCTTTTTCTCTCTCTCAGTCAATAAGCAGCTGGCAGATAAGGAGAGGGTGGCTGCAGCTCTGGAAAACTCCCAACTGCTGGAGGTGGTCAATCAGTGCCTTTCCAACAGAACTCTGTGATTTGACCAGTTCAGCGTTTAAACCAGGAGTCAGACTGACTGCATTTCGGCTCTTCTCTCAGCTCTCGCTCCTACTGCTCTGCAGCTTCAGCTTTATTTTTTTACCAGTCTAAATGCAAAGTAAAAGGCGTTTTGCGTTACTGTTTGACACTTCTGCCTGGATGTCTTCAGCCATGCCATCTGTGTATATATCTCCCATAAACACCCTGGGAAACTACCCTGATTTTTCTTAATAAATAAAAATATACACACGTTAATGAAGTAAAGTAATTGGTTACTAGATAATTCATTAGTTGAGGGGTAAACTAATTCCTTGAGAGTAATTTGATGCATAATCACACTTTGAAAGCAGTGAATTCAGTAATACCACATTTGGATTTAAAATAATACACTTCCTTTACACTTACTGTCCTGGGCTATATTCATTTTATTTATAATTTTATTTGCTTGTTATTATTGCTTCCTCGTGTTAAAATAAAATGTGTGATACAAAAAGAGCCACTAGTTTTTTAACAAAATAAAGAATTTACTAAACAACAAACAAAGAAAACAAATCAGACTCTGTGTCTTTGAAATCTGACAAAACATGGAACCAACCCCATGACATTGTGGAGTGAGTCTTTCAGGCTGTGGGCGAGCAGAGGAGGGCTGGGTGGGGACAGTGCGAGGGACTAATTGTATATAAATAGACCCCATGTATTGAATGAAAACAAAGGTGTAGGGTTTGAACTAAGACACCTTGAGGCATTAGGGTTTTTTTTTCTTGTCATTTTGATGAACTGAGGCTTTAATCAATGACCAGAGAGGAATTTAAGAGTTGAGTGTATGCAGTTATTTACAAATAATTAAGCCCCATTTTGCATTTGTTCTTGAGGTATTTTTTTTTAAATAAACGTAAACATTGTAGAATCTCATAAGGGCACAGAAAAGGCAGTGGCACGCGTGCTTGTTTTCTTGTGAAAATTCTTTAGCTTCACAGCAACAGAACATTAATCTGCACAAAAAACACAGATCAAAGAGGAAGGGGTCATTTCAGATTTACATTTCTTGCCATTATCAGGAGACATCAGAGTTTACTCTCTTTTTCGTTAGACCCTGCACTTCGTACCTCATTCGTCAAACTTGCAGTCAGCTCTGACACGGAGCGTATTGTTTAGTCTGTTGTACAGCTGTGGCCTAATGGTTAGAGAAGCAGGCTTGGGACTGGAAGGTTGCTGGTTAAATTCCCACGACCGGCAGAAATATTAGGGGCAGTCCACAGCTGAAGTGCACTTGAGCAAGGGACCCAACTGCCCCCCAGTGTGATCACTTCCCATAGTGCACTTGTGTGCGTGTGTTCACTGCCACAGATGGGTTCAATGTGGAAGATGCATTATTTTGTATGTTGTACAGTGACACATAATTGCACATATGCTTTTTGATTTTCATCTTTGGCGAATCCCTACAATAGAAAACTCCCATCTGGTACAAATGCCAGTAAATATGTGTGTAACAGATTATAAACATGGAAAAATGCTTAATTTGTGTTAAATTATCAAATCTATTAATTTCATCAGTTTTTAGAAGATGCATTTTTGCTTACTGATTTTTAACAGATATTAGCGTTAACACAAACAATGTTCCAGTCTAAGTGGTGGGAAAATAGAACAATTATTTTTTTATTTGCAGTGATATAAACACATGCTGCACCTCCTCCATGTTCAGTATTGAAGACAAACCCCAGTGCTCTTATTCTATATTCTATATGATTAATAATTTTTTCAATCCTGACTCAAATTCAGCAGTTTATTATTTAAATGGAAATCAACGTATTGTTTTCTAGTAAAAGCAAGAGCAACATTACATCAATGAAACAAAAATTTGCTTTTCATTTTGGCATGTTTTACGCACATCAGTGATTAAAAGTAATCGTGTGTTGCATTTCAATGAGACGTTTACTTTTGAAGACTCCTCGCCCCCTGTGAAAAAAAAAAAAAAGTAAATAAGAAGCTTTTACTCTTGCGTACATTTAATTCATTCATTATCTGTAACCCTTATCTAGTTCAGGGTCACGGTGGGTCCAGAGCCTACCTGGAATCATTGGGTGCAAAGCGGGAATACACTCTTGGAGTCACCCGAAGGAAACCCATGCAGACACAGGGAGAACACACAACACTCCTCACAGACAGTCACCCGGAGGAAACCCATGCAGACACAGGGAGAACACACAACACTCCTCACAGACAGTCACCCGGAGGAAACCCACGCAGACACAGGGAGAATGCACCACACTCCTCACAGACAGTCACCCGAAGGAAACCCACACGGTACGGAGAGAACACACCACACTCCTCACAGACAGTCACCCGGAAGAAACCCACGCAGACACAGGGAGAACACACCACACTCCTCGCAGACAGTCACCTGGAGCAGGAATCGAACATCCAGGTCCCTGGAGTTGTGTGACTGCGACACTACCTGCCGTGCCACCGTGCTGCCCAAGAATGTTTCAAATACAGTAATTACAGTAAAGTACAGTAACACACCCTGGAGGGGGCGCCAGTTAGTAGACAGGGTGACTGGTTAGTCAGTATCAGTAAATAACAAATACACAAACCTCAAAATATTTTTTTAATCAGGCAAGTTAAACACTGAATGATCCTTATTTGTAAGTACGGTTTAAAATTATAATCAAATATCTGAATATGCAAATATTCTCATGAATATATTTTTAAACATAGTAAAAGGTTTAATAAACCATTAAAATGGCTCTAACTGTACAGATCAGGAATAGCGCCCAACTCCATAAAGTTATGCACAACAAATGAGATATCTGCCCCAGTGGGTTGATATGGTTACACACACTAAGTTGAAATCTTTACCTACAGGAGTGCCCTCCACAGCCTAAAAAACATGGATTCTCCCTGAGGCTCTGTGCTTCATCCACCCCTTCTACAGCTAGCCCTAGCACTCAATTCTGGGTCAGTGTTGATCTATTTATCGTAATACAGTAATACTTTGACTTACGAGTTTAATTCGTTCTGTGACCGAGCTCGTAATTCAATTTGCTCATATATCAAATTAAATTTCCCCATTATAAAGAATTGAAAGGTTATTAATCCATTCCATCACCCAAAAACACGTGTTTTTTTTAAATAAAAAAATTTAATTTATAAATGACTAATTATTTGTAATATTAATACATAATAAAAGACAATGTAAAGAAATAAACTGGTTCTATTAAGTGTATTTACCTTGAAGATCAGACGAAGAGCTAGTATTGTATCATAATTTATCCAGGCCCAGAGTTCCCATTTCAGGGAATCAAACAGTACTTTGTAAAATTGAAAAATGTGTTGCATGTATCCCAAATTACCATTCAAGCAGATTGTGTAGTGGGTTTGGAAATATCAGTGTAAGTTTGTTTGCAAAAGAAATCAAGTGCTTTTACATATTTATAAGGAATGTTCTTCTCAATCACCAGGGTATCATTGATTTGAAGACATTAATAGCATATTGCTATAAAATGTGGCAAATCTTGTCATCTATGTCCTCAAGTAATGAAAACATCCTGGAAAACTTGTAGTACACAGATGATCTTAGGCTGTTGGTCAGTTTGATATCCATGTGACTCCTAGCAGAGTCAGCTGTTCTGTAGTCTTGATTATCAATTGACAGCTGCTGATGTGAAATTCCCTCAAAAGGAGCTCCTGTGTGCTGCCCTATGGACAAACGCGTTGTTGAGGTTATCTGTCTGCTTTTTGCAACAGACTCTTACAAAATTACCATTTTTATGATAATAATGGCACTCCAACCTGAGTTAGAACTGCTTTCTGTGAAGACAGAAAGTTGGCACTTAGCCTGGTTCTAAGTCAAGATCCAGTCTGGTTCAGGTTTAATTTTATACCATTTAACATTAAAATAGTTTGGAACAGATGTCACCAGGGCCTGTCTAAAGTCTGGTCACAAAGATTCAACTAGCTGTCTAAAATGAGGACCATCAGTTATCATCAAATTTGTGACTATTGTATGTATTTTAAACTTAAGGGATTTCAGATAAATTTTGAAAATTCTCTCAAATCTTTCACAGAAATCTGCAGCTGATTCTCCCTTTGTTTTTTGTATTCAAAGGTTTATTTGAATACAAATGATTAGGTGAAGTGAGCGGACAAGACACAGAGACAACTATCACCTCTGTGCAAAAAGGAGATGGGGAGGAGGAGAAAAAGCTACAAGAGACTAAAAAGAATAAAAATGCTTGAGAAACTGCCTTTGAGAAATACACTTAACACTCAGCCATTCCCTAGGCGCTGACGTGGTGGCCCACTGCTTAGTGATTTGTGTTCACTGCCCCTGATCACTTGTGTGTGTGTGTTTACCAGAAAATGTTTTTTCTACATGAGATTCAGATATTAGTGACAAGTATTAGTAAATTAAAAAACTCACAAAACCCAAAATCTGAGAAGAAAATCAGAAGTTTGATTTTTTTAGTGATCTTTATCTTTTCTTAAAAATCTAATTAAAAAAATCCATCCATACAAATATGCTTTAAAAGACATTTCCATATACACTATATAGACTATAGAAATGCAACTGATTAATTAAGAAACAATAAAATGCAGAAAAATGAGAAAAGAGACTTAAAATTAACCACACAGGAAAGCAGTTTAAAAAAAAAAAAAAACAATTTGACAACAATGGAAATTCATCACAGTGTAATTAAAAAATAAAAGAAATTAAATGTGAACTGCAAACTGAAGACTGACAATGACGGTATTTCCTCTCGTGTTGCTCCAACGAAACAAAGATTTTTTTTTTTTTGCTGAAGTTTGTAATTGGTTTTTAAATGAAATCGACAACTTCTCTCAAACCTTCAGACAAAAAACCCCCACTTCTCCTATGCATTCGTGTACAGTGGCTAGAATAGTGTGGTCCTGATGCAGGAGGCTGTTTTCATACACCCTCAGAGTAATGATGTATTTTCCCTGCTCCAGTGCAGTTTTAGGAGTGAGGAGAATTCCAGTTCCTACAGCAAAACAACAATGAACAACAACAACAAAAAAAATAAAATTCTAAGTAAATTAAAATTTCTAAGTAAAAACAGAATAATTTGCATTATGAAAAGATAAAATTAGGGATGATAAAACTGGCCCTGGACAGTTACTTTCTATTTCAGTTCAAAAGAGAAAATTGCCATTCATTTAAATTGATTAAATGGAGCAATTTCACAGTTTCCATGAGGAACTTCAGACAATAAATGTATAACATTCAACAAATGCAATTACTCTACTTAATTTTTGTACATTCATTTTTTCTTATTACCAGATTGTGTTGCTTTTTAATTTTTCCTTTTGTTTTTCAAGTGACCTTGTCTTCAAATTCATCACTACATCATTTAATAAAGAGCTTACCCTTTTTGTCCATCTCTGCCATCCAGTAGTTCCTACTTTCTCCTTGGAGCTCCACCTTAAATGGAGCAGCAAAACCAGGCCCATCTTTATCCGTCACAGACAGCAGCACTGGAGCTGGCTCCTTACTGCACACTGTGATCATCTTCTCTTCAATAACAGAAGAGTTCACAGCCTCGAAATTTATCAGGAGGGTTCCTGTACCAGTGGCTGGAACATGAGCTGTAAACATGTTAAGTCTGTTAGTAAAAGCTACAGCAGAGTGTCTTGTAAATAGAAAATAAAGACAGTTACCATCGTCCACAGCCAGGATCAGAGCTCTGTATTTTCCATCTTTCAAAAAAGGAGACTCTCTGTCCATGGGGCTGTTCACTTTGACGACTCCAGTCTCTCCATCAACACTCACCCAACCAGCAGGATCAGCACGTACACGATACCTACAACAAACAGCAGATACACAATCAATATCAGTGCTTCTTTATCTGAGAGAAAGTCCAAGAAAACAAGCAGGTTTTTTCAGACTTAACACAAGTTATAAAAAAAAGAATCTACATGTTAGATATCCTCCTATATTAGAGAAAAACTCAGATAGTTAAACATAATAAATCATGATTTATCACACCATAACAGATGATCTCAAGTATGCCCATCACATTTAGTAATAAGGGTTATGTTTGGTGGCTCTTACGTCACGGTCTGAGCCCTCGCTGTGTCTGGATCAGTGGCGGTGTACACAGTCAGCTGAGAACCAACAGCTGTATCTTCAGGTACAGAAACCTCTTTCACCTGTGGATCAAACACTGGAGCTTCATTCACATCCAGGACGTTCACAGTGACTGTGGCAGTGGACGTGGGCATGGGTTTAGCAAAAGGATCGTCGTTCTCCACAACCACCAACAGAGTGTACTTTGGGTTTGTCTCAAAGTCCAGAGGCTGGAGGAACACAGAAGTCAGTGAACTCAAGAACTAAGACGCCCCAGGGTTTATTCAACTGACAATTTGAAGTGGTGTCAGTGCTACCTTAACAGTGGTAATGATCCCCTCCTGTTTGTTTGGTGCTGTGCTAACGTTATAAATTCCACTGGTGTCTCCTTGAATGATCTTGAACTTGGTTGTCCAGGCAGGAGTCTGAGGTTCATCTCCATCAGTCACAGCCATTTTCACCACCACAGCTCCCACTGTATTCTCTGGGACAGACACGTTGTACTGAAAGACAAAAGCTTGCCTTAATACAACAACAAAAGGAGTAACTTTCCTTGGTTTGAACACACACTCAGTTGAATTCTGGACCAGATCAACATATTAAAATATGTTTTAGGTGTCACGATTGGCGGGGCGGACTGACAGAGGCGGATGCACTTGCTAAAACACATATACTTTAATGTAACAAAACAAAGAAACAACACGACATGAATAGGAAACAAAACGAAACGGCTAGGAAACAAAACGACTTGACTTGGAGTGGGAGAGAATGAACACGACATGACTTGAAAAGACAAAGACACAAAACGACATAACTAGGAAACAAAACAACTATACTTGGAGTGGGAAAGAAACAAAACGACATGACCTGGAAACAAAATGAAATGACTTGACTGGGAAAGACAACGACTTGACTCGGAGTAGGAAAGATACAACACGAATGACCGATAAATGGAAGTGACACAAGGGAGCTTAAATACATGAACAGACGAGACACACCTGAAACAGATAATGAGGACGGTGGACAAGGAGGCGGAACAAAGCTGGGACATGGGCAGAGACAAGGACAACAACAAACAGAGCCATGTGCTGAGAGAGCACATGGCGAGGAAAACAGACATGACAGGACGAGTGCATGACAGATGCCCCCTCCTGAACGCGCAACTCCTGGGGCGCGTACACCTAGACCCCCCAGGAGCTGGCGCAGGATAGAGCACGGAAAACAAGACAGACTAAGACAAGACAAAGAACCATCAGGAGACAGGACTCAGGACAAGACAAGAACAGACACAGGAACAGGGGGCACGACATGACCGGAAATAGGTGACTGTACTCGGGACAGGACAGGAGACTGACAAAGGGTAGCGACAGGAGACTAAACAAGAGACTGGACAGGTAACTTACAAAATGAAACAGGAGACGGGACTAGGGACTGGAACAGACTAGACAGGACGGGAGTGGAAACACAAGACTTGAAATGAGATTAAGGTGGCACACTGGACAGGAATTGAGACAATACTGGGGACTGAACAGGTTTAGAGACAGAAGACTGGACATGGGCAGGTGACAGGACAGGGGACTGGAATGGAGACAGGACTGAGGCTTGAGACAGGATGGGTGACAGAACTTAAGACAGGACAGGTGACGAAACTGGGTACTGGGACTGGACATAGGACTGGACAGAGGGTTGAAATGGGGATCGAGACTGGACAGGCATAGACAACGGAGACAAGACTGGAGACAGAACGGGATTAGAAACAGAAGGTGGGACAGAAGCAGGTGACTGGACAGGGGATGGGACTGGATTATTAACAGGGGACTGGACTGGACTTGGCAGGGGAACAAGGACCAGGACGTTTTACGGGGACAGAAATGAACACAGTGACAGGGACAGGAACAGAGACAAAGGCAGACACAGGTACAGGGACGAGGACAGAGACAGGAACCAGGACAGGAACAGACAGAGGAACAAAAACAACTTGAGGGTGCCCAGGACTGGCAAAAGTCTGTGGGGCTGTCCGAGGTACCAGCCTGGGCACAGTTCTGGGGATCGGCCTAGAAATCCATGGGGCTGATTTACGGACATGAAATGAAGTGGCCAGGGCCATAGTCACGGGTGCAGAAGCGGCCGGGGCCACAGTCACAGTCAGCGGGGGATGCCGCTTTCTCTGGAGCAGATGCGGCGGAAGAAACTGCCCTTTCAGGAACACGAGCGGCTGAGGAAGCTGCCCTCTCAGGAGCACGAGCGGCTGAGGAAGCTGCTCTCTCAGGAGCACGAGCGGCTGAGGAAGCCGCCCTCTCAGGAACACTAGCAGCTGAGGAAGCTGCTCTCTCAGGAGCACGGGCGGCTGAGGAAGCCACCCTCTCAGGAGCATGAGCGGCTGAGGGAGCCGCCCTCTCAGAAACACGAGCGGCCGTAGAAGCCACCTTCTCAGGGACAGTAGCGGCTGTGGAAGCCGCCTTCTCGGGGACAGGAGCGGCTGGTGCCGCCTTCACAGAGACAGGAGCGGAGCTTAAATACATGAACAGGTGAGACACACCTGAAACAGATAACGAGGACGGTGGACAAGGAGGCGGAACAAATGCGGGACATGGGCGGAGACAAAAAAGCATATAATTTCAGTGTGTTGTGTTATTGTCTGTAAACCATAGTGTTTAGTGAAGTGCTTTACCGAGGTCTTCTCAAATTTGGGTGCATTGTCATTGCTGTCTGTTACAGTAATGATAGCATTTGCAAATGCTTTGAGGCCAGAACCTGCCATATCTGCAGCTTGAACCACCAAGATGTATTCAGGATATTTCTGGAAGTATCAAAAGTCATGATTGGAAAGTTTAATTCACTATTTCATTCCACATCAACTCAGATCTCACCCATGACTACCTTACCCTGTCATAGCTGTGTTGTCTCAGTGGAAAACAAAGTGACTTTGTATGTAATACTGAATAAGATCCTCAGCTAAATACTCACCTCTCTGTTCAGACCCTCAGCTTTGACTCTAATCGCTCCAGTCACAGGATTAATGTCGAACATGTCTGGATTCGGCTCTACTGGATTCTGACTGATGATGGAGTATCTGATATCAGCATTGTCAGTGTTGGGGTCATCTGCATCAGTGGCTGTGACCTTCATGAACTCATATCCTGCACAGAAAGTTATAATGAAAAAAATGTGAAATACAGATCCCCACTAAAATAAAAAATTATGAACCCTGTTTGTACAACATAAAGATAAATTAAACTACCTATTGCTGAAGCTTCTGGAACACTGCAAAGGAAAGTGTCTTGTGTGAAACCTGGTTTATTGTCATTCATATCAATCACATTCACAATAATCTCCATGGGAGCTTCCTCTTTTCCTTCTGCTGTCACAGCGTGAGCGTTAAGCTGAAATTGGCAGAAAAAGATACAAACCATGTTAACATATGTTCTTTTCGTGTTTTCTTATGCTAATATGCCAATTCTTATATCAGCAGAAGCAAAATCTTTCACCACATATTTATCTTTGATTTCTCGGTCTAGAGGCGCTGTGACGTAGAACCAGCCATAGTTTCTGTTTACGGTGAAAAGTCCCACTGGGGGCAGGTCTGCTCCTTCTCCGGTGATGCTGTATGTGATCTTAACTTCCCTGGACTTAGCAGACTTGATCTGGACACAGAGCGATAATTTAGTAGAAAATAAAATGGAGAGGCAGGGATTTCCAGACTGAGTTAGAGCTCAGTTCTACTCACTTGCATCAGCTCTTTGGGGAAAGGTCCTCTGTCATTCTCTGTGATGTAGACTGGTGGAATCATCCACTGCCTCTTTCTCCTCATCAAACCCACAGAAGACTCTTGAAACTGCAGAACTGGAACACCTTGGTAAGGGTATATTTTTAATAAAAAAAAACAAACAAACACCAACACAAATATATGTCCATCAGTTAAAAAACATAATAAAAATTCAAAACAACAACAACAATACACATAGTAATGTAATGGTTAAGCTTGTTTATGTTTCCCTGGTGATGGTTAAATTTTACTGTGGCCAAATATTGCTCTGTGTACTGTTAGTGGATTTATACTCACCCATATTGCAGGATGCCTGTTGTCTTTTAAAACCTTACCCTACACCTTGTCCATTTGTTTTTTCTTTCATTGCTGTAAGCTGTTTTCTGCTGGCAAGATTTTTATTGAAAATAGGAGAAGAGACTCAAAAGGTACAGATGAAATGAAGGTTATTGGATGTGCACAGGTCTCTTACTGAACATGTCTGAGGTCCCAGATTTAGGGAACAGCTTTAAGTACTTTAAGCTTTAAGAGACCAGCAAAGCCTTATCCTCTGTCACTCAAATCCTGAACACTGCACTACCCATATCAAATGGCATACACCAAATCCAACACAAACACCTCAAAACACAAGTAATGTCCCCAATATGTGTCCCCAAACACACCCCAAAACTCTCTGTGTGAGCTGCTAGGCCTGCTAAACTAGCATTTCCACACTACTTTTGTTGTAAAGTACTGTTTGTCTGAGTGCTCTATCCATGCTGATAATTGTGAAAATACAAGAAGATTTCTCAATAAAAGAGAACATATATTTTCTTTTTGTGCACTACTAATAGTGCAGTATTTTTTAATTTTTTTTTTAGGAAAGAAGCATTCTCCTAGCTCCATATTTTCTGATTTAAAAAGGGATTTAATGCTGTGAGAACAATCAGCTTTTTTTACTGCTTCCATTAACTGCCAAATTACAGACTCTTAAATTATAGTATATATTTAAACATTATATAAATATACACGTACATGCAGACAAATTAAAAATAGCCCCGTTTTTAAATATTTATTAAAACAGAAAGATTACTGTTGTGTGTCCATGTGTGTCTGTGTTTAAAAGCAGCAATATCAAGAGCACTAAACACAAACAGAAAACTCAAAATACAGTAAAAGATAAAGTTTTATACCTGCAGCTGCCCAGGCTACTTTTTCAGGGTCAGTTCCCATGTTGCTCAGCCGTGGTAATAATTCAGTCCTTGGGTTCAAAGCCTGAGACGAAGTTTGAATAGAGAGGAATTAGAAAATCTTTTATTATGAATGTACTGTCCTAAATGTACTATATAATCTCTATTTCTAATTTTACTCAGTTTACTGTCATTATACTCACCTGGAGCAAAACCAGAAGGACGCTAAAGATCATCTTACACTCTGCAGCCATCTCTGAACAACAGGTTTGGTTTAATTTCAGAAACATCAAGAAGCTCCCAGGCTTTAATCTGTGTGGTGCGGTCTGTGAGTTCCTGTCTGAAACTGCTTCTTTAAACATTTTTTATAAGATTCTAACCACAGTTACTTTTCTTAATTTGAAAACCACAGGTAAAAAGAACTGCAGCTTTGCAAATATGTTAGAACAGCAGAAATTTCATGCAGCACGTTTGTGTTTCTTGCATGTATTACATATGCAAGATTATATTATATACATATATTCAAGTAATTCAGGTTTTCAGCAGTGGAAATCTCAGAGGCACATTCAGCAGAAGACTGAAACAGCTGTGCTATACTAAACAGTGCCATGTGAGATCTTTTCTTCCCACAGAGCTTAAGAGTTACTGCAGGGACATCCTCCTGTCTTAACTGTGCTGAGTTACACAAACAGCTCGATGTGCACATTAATTAGATATCCATTGTACTCCATTACTGAATGGTTAAAAAATAATCTGTAAATTCACAGAAAATGACTGGCAGTACACAGCTCAGCACAGTACTGAAAATATACAGTAGCTATTGTTAGAAATTCCTCAGGAAGAGTCCGGAGACTGGAGATTGGTGTTGACTGGGGTTTATTTACACATACACAGAGTCATGTACAAGTACAGCTGGATGTTCTGGAGTTTGGAGACTGGAGCTTCAGATTCTGAGATTTCTTCATATGCATGCAGTAAAGCACGGGCACAACTTGGTTATCAGTTTAGTCGGTAGCCAGTTCATTAATTCATTAGCCTGTCCAGTCTTAGTCTAGTCCAGTCTAACAAAAATATTTTAGACTTGTTTACATTAGGAAGTGGTGGAAGGAATTAGGATGGAGAAGAGGAATGTGAGGACGGGTAAATGGGATGATGAAGGTTAGGATAAAGTGGAGATGCAGGGGGTAGAGATAAAAGAGGGAGGGTGATTGTTGTGAATGGGGGAATGGATCTATGAAGGCAAAAGATAGATGCTAAAAAGAAAAAAGGACACAGATTCACTCACTAAATTAAGTGTTTAACTTTCATTCCACAATCTAGGCTGAACACTGACTGCTGCAGCCTTTTGTAATAATTTATCAACAGTTACCTCATTATCCATGGCCTAACAGTTAGAAAAGTGGGCTTGTGACCTGGAAAACAGCACTGAAAATCAAATCACCAGCTAGGGGGCCACACGCATTTCATGACTCAGTTTTTGCATTTCCGTGTGCCACAATGCAGACTGTTTTAGGGCTCCTGTCCATCACAGGTCCTTAGAATAATTTTAAATGTGTGTGTGTGGGTGTGTGTTCACCAGAAAATGTCTTTGTCTCTTTATGGGATGTGCATCAGTATCAATAAATGAAAAACACTCAAAACTAAAAATCAGAGTAGAAAACAAGGATTTTGATCTCTCAGTGACCTTTATCTGCAAATTTTCTTAAAATTCAAATAGAAATTCATAATGCAAATATGTGCAATAAGATGTATACATTATTCACTGCATATATATAATATCATAAAGAACAAAAAACAGACCCTAAACTGGATAAGGGTTACAGGCAATGATTGAATTAATTAATTAATCTACACTAAAATAAAATGATTAATGAAGTAATCTATAAGAAAAATCCCACAGAACTCTGCAATTATTCTAGGGTGAAATGTGAAAAAAAGTGTGGTATCATAGTTAAGTTGAAAAAGCATGGTTGCTCCAAACAAATTAATACAGATTTTGCTGAACCTTGAAAAAGACTCTTAAGTAAAATGTGAAATGTCTCTCAAACCTTCAGACAAAAATATTCCACTTCTCCCATACATTCATAAACAGTGGCTAGGACATTGTTGTCCTGATAAAGGAGGCCATTGTCATACACCCTCAGAACAATCCTGTATGTTCCTTTGTCCAGTGCAGCCTTAAGAGTGAGGACAATTCCAGTTCCTACAGCAAAACAACAGTAAACTATTACAAAGAAAAGTAAGGTTTTTAGGTAAAATAGAATAACTGGCATTACAAAAACAAAATTAAAAATAGGGATGCTGCAATAAATATTGACCAAGAAATGTACTTTCAATTTTAGGACCGAAAAGAAAATGCAGATGCAACAAGTCAAATTAATTAAATGGAGCAGCAGTTGAATGATGTCAGCAATGAACTGTTGTTTCACTGTTATCACAAGACACATCAGTAAATAAATGTACAATATATTCAACAAAGTATAATGTTGAACATCAAGAGGTCCGAACCCCTAAATATTAAAACTTTGATTTCTATCTAAAATAGCATCCTGCTCCAAACCCAGAACTCCAGAGCAAAACTGAAACATTTCAAAGCTGACACGGGCTTCCTGTTCAGCTGCTGTTTACTGGAGTTTTCTGATTCAGTTTAAACTGTGCAGCAGTTAGATTCTGGGTTTAAGGTGGAACACACAATTAAAATACACTTAACCTTTGTAACAAAATGAATAAGAAATATATAATATTCTTTGCTATTCTGTATTGTTGGGGGATCTTCATTTAACCAGTACTGTATAATGAGTATATTCTTGTACTTTCTATTTTTGAACTTAATACCAGTGTAACAGAGTTAAAAAATACATGTTATCTCGTTCAAAATTACAGTTACAGTTAATTAAAGTTATTATTCTTAAAATGGTCTATTTTGGAATAGAGCAGCTGTATTTGGATGTTTCCTTTCCTTCTCCGCCCTCATAAGTCTCCTTCTCCTGTAACCTGTAATTGACTCATTAATGCAGCATGCATTCTGAGGCGCATTTTATCCCTATTTACTCATGTCTAATATGAAGAGAGGAGATGCGAGGAGATAAGAGACACAGGATGCTTATCCAATACTAAAAGGCTGTTTATTTCTGTTGTCAGGTTAAAACATGACCCAGAATCTCTTTTTGTCCATAATCATCTGTTATACTTGCTTGTGTTGTTTTTGAATTTTTAGTTATGTTTTTCAAGTGACATTGTCTTCAAACTCATCACTACATCATTTAATAAAGAGCTTACCATTTTTGTCCATCTCTGCCATCCCGTAGTTCCTACTTTCTCCTTGGAGATCCACCTTAAACGGAGCAGCAAAACCAGGCCCATCTTTATCCGTCACAGACAGCAGCACTGGAGCTGGCTCCTTACTGCACACCACAGTCGCCCTCTCTTCAATAACGGGAGAGTTATCATTCACATCCTCCACATTTATCAGGAGGGTTCCTGTACCAGTGGCTGAAGCCCGATCTGTAAATGTGTGAAGTCTATAAGGAGAAGCTACAGCAAAGCTTTTTAAACAGAATGTAAAGACAATGGATTACCATCGTCCATGGCCAGGATCAGAGCTCTGTATTTTCCATCTTTCACAAAATGTGACTCTCTGTCCATGGGGCTCTTCACTTTGACGACTCCAGTCTCTCCATCAACACTCACCCAACCAGCAGCATCAGCACCTACACGATACCTACAACAAACAGCAGATACACAATCAATATCAGTGACTTTTACCAGAGAGAGAATAATCTGAGAGTAAGGCAAAGAAAAGCAGGATTTTTCTGAATTACAAGTTGTAGGAAACATGTTAGGAGTCAAAAACTCTTCTGTTAAAGAAAAACACTGATCATGATTTAATCTCAAATATGACTATTACATTTAATTATATGTTTTTTGTTTGGTGGCTCTTACGTCACTTTCTGAGCCCTCACTGTGTCTGGATCAGTGGCAGTGTAAACAGTCATTCGAGAGTCAATTTCCTTATCTTCAGATACAGTGACGGTTTTTTCCTGTGGATCAAACACTGGAGCTTCATTCACATCCAGAGTATTCACAGTGACTGTGGCAGTGGATGTGGTCACAGGTCTGGCAAACCAAACGTCATTCTCCACAACCACCAACAGAATGTATTTTGGGGTTCCCTCAAAGTCCAAAGGCTGAAGGAATAAAAGAAGTAAAATTAATGAAGACAAGAGCTCCTATACCTGCACTGCTACTTGTGAATTCCACTTCCTTCCTGATTTTGTTACAGGCGCTGCTTTTACCACAGCATCCTTAAATCATAAAAAAATCATCTCGCAACTCATTTTCGCACATTTAAACTCCTCAACTAAACTTGTAAGTGTTAGCCCTGCTTCCATACCTTGCCACACCTCTTAAAACACTGCGGCACCCTCAGCCGACCAAACTCAAGATACCACAATTTCAACTTTCCTGACAAACATTGTCTCTAAATGCTATTAATAGCCTTCACCAAATCAGTCTTTAGCCCCACAGCCTGCTCTGTATCATTTACTGCTGCACTGTACCACTTTTTCTTGGGGATAAGGATACCCAGTGCTATTTTGCATTCTTCTGGAATGATTCCATTTGCCACTCTATTTCAACCACTAGTGGAATATCTTGTGGCAGCTCTAAGTCCTTTGCCTTATTCTTAGTACACACAGCTGAAATCCTACTCTAAATCCCTATTTGCAATTTTTTTTTAAACTCCTAGACGTCTCCTTACCAAATAAGGTCTTTACAAATTTAAAAGTATTTCTGAAAAAGCTGCCCTAGCACTTTCCTTCTTTTCCTCAAGGTCTCTGCTCTCCTCAATACTGCCAGCCTACACTCCAGCCTTTTCTGTAGCAAGTTAATAACTCCTCTTTCCTCTTCACCTACTTGCCTCCACTGCTTTCTAAGGGAATTTAAATACTGAATTTGTTGATCTATTTCTACTTGCCATCTTGACTTAAATATGTCTAGTCCCATGTCCATTTTCTGCAACCTACCAAACCTTGCCATTCTGTATTCATAAATAATTTTATTCTATACTATTCATTTAATTCTCTGCTGACACATTCAATCCAGCCAGTATACAATTCAGATCATCATGTATACCATTAAAAGGTATAATTCTAAGTCTGAATTTAAATATGCCAAATTTTAGCTCAATAATTCCATTTACATTTGCAATTTGGTAGTCTACTATTTTAATTTCATTTATAGAGATATTTGAATACATTTGAGTAGGTTTGTTTATATGAAAATGTATTTCCCAATTTGATCATGCAATAAGTGTCAAAATAATAACTATAATGTTATTCTTCAGTTACGGGACAATGCATTTGAAATGTAATTTTCAACTCACCACCGTGCTAGAAAGATGACAAAATTCAAATTCCACTTTGCAATAACCAGCTGCGCTTATTTTGTGGCAAAATGCTTGTGAAAATTTTAAACCAAACCAAATTAATTTATTTCCTCAATTGTCAGCCTTTCCGTCAGGGTGAGGCCAATGGCAGCTCAGTGAAATTTGCTTTAACTGTAAAACATAGTGGCCAAAGAATTTATAGATACTTTTACATTAGCAGAGCAGGTTGAACCAACTTTGATGCTTAATGCCTTTACACATGACACCACGATAAATTTTTTAATTAACTGGCCATGTTTTCTCTTGTATCAATCTGCTTGAAAAAACAAGGCTTAGATTATTTTTCTAATTATCATTTGCACTTTAAATAGTGCAGTTGTTACATTATGATGCCTCAATGCAACCAAATGGAAAGAAGCTTCACTATTTACTGTGGGGTGAAAAAACTGCTTCATTAAATACAAATTTCAATTTGGGATTTTACATTTTCATTTTAATTCTGGTATTGATATGCTTCAATACAGTATTACCTTAACTATGGTAATGATGCCCTCCTGTTTGTTAGGTCCTGTGCTAACTTTGAAAATTTCAAGATTATTGCCAGTAACAATCCTGAACTTGGCTGTCCAGGCAGAAGTCTGAGGTTCATCTTCATCAGTCACTGCCATCTTCACCACCACAGCTCCAACTGTATTCTCTGGGACGGACACAGTGTACTGAAAGACAAAAGCTTGCTTTAATACAACAACAAAAGAAATAATTTTCCTTGGTTTGAACACACACTCAGTTGAATTCTGGACCAGATCATTCATTCATTGTCTGTAACCTTTATCCAGTTCAGGGTTGTGGTGGATCCAGAGACTATCTGGAATCATTGGGCGCAAAGCAGGAATACATCCTGGAGGGGGCACCAGTCCTTCACAGGGCAACACACACACACACCCCTACGGACACTTTTGAGTTGCCAATTCAATCTACCAACGCATGTTTTTGGAGCGTGGGAAGAAACCCACACAGACACAGGGAGAACACACCACACTCCTCACAGACAGTCACCCGGAGGAATCCCACACAGACACAGGGAGAACACACCACACTCCTCACAGACAGTCACCCGGAGGAAACCCACGCAGACACAGGGAGAACACACCATACTCCTCACAGACAGTCACCTGGAGGAAACCCACGCATACACAGGGAGAACACACCACACTCCTCACAGACAGTCATCCGGAGCGGGACTCGAACTCACAACTTCCAGGTCCCTGGAGCTGTGTGACTGCAACACCTACCTGCTGCACCACTGTGCCGCCCTGTTTTAGGATTAAAAAGCATATAATTTCAGTGTGTTGTGTTATTGTCTGTAAACCATAGTGTTTAGTGAAGTGCTTTACCGAGGACTTCTCAAATTTGGGGGCATTGTCGTTGCTGTCTGTTACAGTAATGATAGCATTTGCAAAGGCTGTGAGGGCTGTGAAGCCAGTACCCGCCATATCTGCAGCTTGAATCTCCAGTGTGTATTCAGGATATTTCTGGAAGAATCAAGAGTCATGATCAGGAAGTTTAATTTACTATTTCATTCCACATAAACTCAGATCTCACCCATGACTACCTTAGCCTGTCATAGCTGTGTTGTCTCAGTGGAAAACAAAGTGACTTTGTAAATACTCACCTCTCTGTCCAGTCCCTCAGCTTTGACGCTAATCGCTCCAGTCACAGGATCAATGTCGAACATATTTGGATTCGGCTCTACTGGATTCTGACTGATGATGGAGTATCTGATATCAGCATTTTTAGTGTTGGGGTCATCTGCATCAGTGGCTGAGACCATCATGAACTCCAGTCCTGTACAGAAAGTAATAATGACCATAAAATAATCCACAGTGAAATACAGATCCTACCAAAAGCTATGAATGATAATTAAGCCTATTTGTACAACATAAATTAAACATGAATTAAACTACCTATTGGTGAAGCTTCTGAAACAAAGCCATGGAAAGAGTCTTGGGTGAAAACTGGTTTATTATCATTCATATCAATCACATTGACAATAATCTCCATGGGAGCTTCTTCTTTTCCATCTGCTGCCACAGCGTGGACTTGAAGCTACAGTTGGCAGAAAAAGATACAAACAATATTAAATGTACAAAGCTTAGACAGATTACCCTAAACATACTATTCTTTAATGTGTTTGCAGGCTAACATGCCATTTCTTACATTAACAGAAACAAAATTTCTTACCACAAATTTATCTTTGGCCTCTCGGTCTAAAGGCTTTGTGACGCAGAGCTCGCCAGTGATTCTGTTTATGGTGAAAATTCCCACTGGAGGCAGGTCTGCTCCTTCACCTGTGACGCTGTATGTGATCGAAACTTCCTTAGACTTTGGCCACTTTGGAGATAAAGGAGAATTTATTTGGGCACAGGAATACAATTTAGTGCAAACAAAAATAGAAAAATATATTTTCAGGTTGAGATCACTTCTACTCACTTGCAGCATCTGTATGGGGAAAGGTCCTCTGTCGTTCTCTGGGAAGTTGATTGGTGAAATCCAATTGGCCCACTTTCTCTTTCTACTCCTCAGCCCCACAGAAGACTCTGGAAACTGGAGAACTTTAACATCTTGATAGGGATCTATTTTAAATAATTAACAAACCAAACAATTATATTAGTCAATAAATAATATTTATATATCTATATAAATGCAACACTTTTGTTGTTGCTCCCATTATTTATGAACTGAGCTTTTTTAATGTACACAAAAGGCTCAAATATTGTTCACTGCAGGAATGAACTCCACCAGAGCTGTTGCCCGTGAATCGAATGTTCTACCATAAACTCCAAAGGCATTTCAGAGATTTTGGCGGTGTATCCAACCAGCCCCACAACCGCAGACCATGTGTAACCACACCAGCACAGGACCTCCACATACAGTATCTTCACCTCCAAGATTGTCTGAGACCAGCACCTGAACAGCTGCTGCAACAATCAGTTTGCATAACCAATTAATAATAAGAATTTCTGCACAACCTGCCAGAAACCCTCTCAGGGAAGCTCATCTGAAACTCATGGAAGCTCGTTAGGGAAGCTCACCATCCTCATTGGGGTCTCCACCTGACTGCATTACGTCATCGTAACTGACTTGAGTGAGCAAATGCTCACATTCGATGGTGTAAGGCACGTTGGAGAGGTGTTCTCTTCACGAATGAATCCCGGTTTTCACTGTACAGGGCAGATGCCGTGTATGGCTATTTGCTGACATCAATGTTGTGAATTGAGTGAACCATGGTGGCGGTGGGGTTATGGTATGGGCAGGCATATGTTATGGGCAACAAACACAGGTGCATTTTATTGATGGCCTTTTCAAGGCACAGCGATACCGTGATGAGATACTGAGGCCAATTGTTGTGCCATTCATCCACGACCATTGCCTAATGTTGCAGCATGTTAATGCATGGGCCCATGTTGCAAGGATCTGTACACACTTCCTGGAAGCTGAAAACATCCCAGTTCTTGCATGACCAGCACACTCATGGGACATGTACCCCATTGAGCATGTTTGGGATGCTCTGGATCGGCGTATACAACAGCGTGTTCCAGTTGACAATATCCAGAAACTTTACAAAGCCCGTGAAGAGAAGTGGACCAAAATTCCCAGACAATCAACAACCTGATCAACTCTATGTGAGGAGATGGGTGGCACTGCATGAGGCACTGCATGAGACAAATGGTGGTCACACCAGATACTGACTGGTTTTCTGACTCCCTGGACCCTCCAATACAGTAAAATTAAACTGCACATTTTAGAGTGGCCTTTTATTGTAGCCAGCCTAAGGCAGACCTGTGCAATAATTATGCTGTCTAATCTGCATCTTAATATGCCACACCTGTGAGGTGGATGGATATTCTCGGTAAAGGAGAAGTGCTCACTAACCAAGATTTAGGCAAATTAGTGAACAATATTTGTGAGAAAAAATATATATATATATATATATATATATTGTACAAGATTAACTACCTTATAAATTATAATAAAATTAAACTACCAATTGGTGAAGCTTCTGGAACACTGCCATGGACAGTGTCTTGAGTGAAAACTGGTTCATTATCATTCATATCAATCACATTGACAACAATCTCAATCGGAGCTTTCCCTTCTCCTTCTGCTGCCACAGCGTGGACTTGAAGCTGAAATTGGCAGAAAAATTCAAACTATGTTTAAAGGACGGTGCATAAATGTGCTGCTTTAACATATGTTCTTTAGTGTATTCTCAGTCTAACATTTAGACTCTTACATTATTAGAATCAAAATCTCTCACCACATATTTATCTTTGGACTCTCGGTCTAGAGACGCTGTGACATAGAGCCAGCCAGTGTTTCTGTTCACGGTGAAAAGTCCCTCTGGGGGCAGGTCTGCTCCTTTTCCACTGATGCTGTATGTGACATTAACTTCCTCAGACTTATCAGACTGGATCTGGACACAGAGATAAAGTTTAGTGCAGAAATAAAATAGTCAGAAAGAGATTTCCTGCTTGAGATAGAGATCAGTTCTACTCACTTGCACTATCGCTATGGGGAAAGGTCCTCTGTCGTTCTCTGGGATGTTGATTGGTGGGATGTTCACCCACTCTCTCTTTCTTCTCTTCAGCTCCACAGACGACTCTGGAAACTGCAGAACTGGAACGTCTTGGAAGGGTTCTTTTTAAAATAATAGTAACAACACAAACACTACATTCATGATCGTCTGGAGGTGATTACACTGGTTTATGCAGCACCAGTCTTTGTTCCAACTTTAATTTCACGAATGATCATTTACACACCTGTCTATAATTACACGTTCAGTCAAACGGACCATGGTTAATTCCAGTTGGTCTCTGATTAAAGCTGATTTCACAGATTGCTGAGGTTTTTCATTTGCAGATTTGACTTATATTCTATATTCAGAATTTTTATGAATATACATATAAACATATTCATGAACAAAAGCTGAAACACATCCTCCTGACTTTTAATAAAACTGGATTTATAACTATATTTAAAACGATATATAAAACAGAAAGTGATGTAATTGTGATTGCTGTGTGTGTGTGTGTGTGTGTGTACATGACAAATTTGAGCACTCAACTATCAAATATTAATAACAAATGTTAGAAATAAAATGAATTATTAAGACATTATTTAGATTTATAGCTGTATATTTATGATACATTTTGCCTTTAAAGTATGAACATATTTGTAGAGTTTTTGAGGCTGTTTCTTTTGTGATTTGTGTTACATAAAGGCAGTAAAAATCTTGATAATAGCAAACATACTTCTACACACAAGGACTATCTTCAAATCAGTGATTTACTAAACTCAAATATTCAATAATAATAATAAATAATCGAGTTATAATATTGATGATGGATGTAGATATATGAGCAGAAATGTGAAGAGCACTAAACTCAAACTACAGTAAAGAAGAAGTTACATACCAGCATCTGCCAGGGCCACGTTTTCAGGGTCAGGTCCAATGTTCCTCAACCTCGGTGATGAATCAGCTTCGGGACTCAAAGCCTGGCACGAGGAACACAATTTAAATAAAAATGATTCATTATTAACAGTTTCAATATGAAAATACAGTCATACATATGAAATATAACCTTTATTTTAATCAGTTTACTAGGGTTGTTCTCACCTGGAGCAAAACCAGAAGGACGTTAAAGATCATCTCACACTCTGCAGTCATCACTGATCAAAGGGTTTAGTTTAATTTCAAAAACATCAAGAAGCTCCTGTGCTTTAATCTGTGTGTTTAGTTCCTGTCTGACAATATTTTAATCTTTTTTCCCAACCACAGATTACATGATTTGCTGAATTACACGCCACAGGAAACAGGAACTGCAGCTTTGCAAATACATTATAAGAAGTAAAATAAAAAGTTTAATACCTGCAACAGCCTGGGCTGCTTTTTGGAGAAGAAATAGAGCAAGTTTATTGTTCAGTGGAACGTACCTGTAAGGTTTGAAAATTACTAATTACAGGTGGCACAGTGGTGCAGCAGTGTCTCAGTCACAGCTCTAGAGACCTGGAGGTTGTGTGTTCAAGTCCCGCTCCGGGTGACTGTCTGTGAGGAGTGGGGTGTGTTCTCCCTGTGTCTGCGTGGGTTTCCTCCGGGTGACTGTCTGTGAGGAGTGTGGTGTGTTCTCCCTGTGTCTGCGTGGGTTTCCTCCGGGTGACTGTCTGTGAGGTGTGGTGTGTTCTCCCTGTGTCTGGGTGGGTTTCCTCCGAGTGATTGTCTGTGAGGAGTGTGGTGTGTTCTCTCTGTGTCTGTGTGGGTTTCCTCCGGGTGCTCTGGTTTCCTCCCACGCTCCAAAAACACAAGTTGGTAGGTGGATTGGCGACTCAAAGGTGTCTGTTGGTGTGAGTGTGTGAGTGAATGTATGTCGCCCTGTGAAGGACTGGCGTCCCCTCCAGGCTCCGGACCTACCATGACCTTTAACTGGATGTGTATATATAATTTTTTCACCAAAAATATACTAATAGTTGATTTAATTAAATAAAAATCTTTAGTGAAATTCATAGAGAAATTAGAAAATTGTTTTAAGAATCAACCACACAGTAAAGACGTTAATGTATTTTTAAAACCAATCTACAGCAAACATCAGATAAAACTGAAATATATTGCAGTTTAAATAAAGAATTAAACACAAATTAAATATCAACTTGAAATTTAATCTGACAATGACTGTGTTTTTCTTCTTATTGCTCCAAAGAAATTAAGATGAAGCTGAAGTTTGTAATTGGTTTTTAAGTAAAATGTGCATCTTCTCTCAAACCTTCAGACAAAAATACTCCACTTCTCCTATACATCCGTGTACAGTGGCTAGAACAGTGTGGTCCTGATGCAGGAGGCTGTTGTCATACACCCTCAGAGTAATGTTGTATTCTCACTCATTCAGTGCAGTGTTAGGAGTGAGGAGAATTCCAGTTCCTACAGCAAAACAACAATGAACAACAATCTACTACAAAGAAATGTGAAAAGTAAAAGAGTAAGAGAATGGAATGTATAATGTTTAGGTAAATAATTATTAAGAGAATTTGAAGTCAACTTTACAAGACGTATCACATACAACATTAAATAATTAAATATTTGTTTAAGTAATAACTTTAAACATTTAACTTTTGATGTATTATGCTATATTCTTATTGTATTAATATAATTCATAATAAACAAACAAACAAAAACGCAAGTATCTACATGAAGAGCATGGAGCCAGTTAATATACTCTTATGTAAAACAGATTTTTAATTCTAATGGTTAACTGAGACATTTAAATACTTAGTAATTCTTAATAACATCATAATGAGGGTCTAATAATAAGTTAAGACATTACTTAACCATTTAGTAATGTTTATTACTGTCGTATACTGCACCCCATATTGTATTGTGTTACCCATTCATTGCTATTCTCTGAAGTTGAGAGCATTGTATTTAGCAGCACTTATTAAAGTCCATACTGTACTGTAATTAATCTGTTTAATAAATTTTATGTTTGAGCTTATTAAAATATAGATTTAGTTTTTTATATTTCTTTTTGTTCTTCAGCGGACCTTGTTCTCAAATTTGTTTTTGTCCAGGTGTCACTTAAGCTTACCATTTTTGTCCATCTTGGCCGTCCAGTAGTTCCTACTTTCTCCTTGGAGCTCCACCTTAAATGGAGCAGCAAATCCAGGCCCATCTTTATCCATCACAGACAGCAGCACTGGAGCTGGCTCCTTACTGCACACTGTGATCATCTTCTCTTCAATAACGGGAGAGTTATCATTCACATCCTCCACATTTATCAGGAGGGTTCCTGTACCAGTGGCTGGAGCCCGATCTGTAAATGTGTGAAATCTATTAGGAGAAGCTACAGCATGTTTTTTTTTGTAGATAAAAAAAACCAAGGCAAAGCATTACTATTGTCCACAGCCAGGATCAGAGCTCTGTAATTTCCATCTTTCACAAAATGTGACTCTCTGTCCATGGGGCTCTTCACGTTGATTACTCCAGTCTCTCCATCAACACTCAGCCAACCAGCAGCATCAGCACCTACACGATACCTACAACAAACAGCAGATACACAATCAATATCAGTGCTTCTTTATCTGAGAGAAAGTCCAAAAAAACAAGCAGGTTTTTATCAGATCTAAAAGAACACTAGGTAAGATTCGGTATTATAGCTCCGGGGCTCCCCCTACAGCTGCAGAGTGTAATTAACTTTTACAACACTGTCCTTAAATCAAGTTGGTGGTGGAGGTCCTACCCTCCACAGACAGTTACACAGCACACTTTCTACACTGCTGACCCTGCAGTAGCTCTGTAGCCACTATTACAGCTCAGTAGACCATCTCAGTGATTTTGAAGCTGTGATTTTAAGGCAGGGTGGCACAGTGGCACAACAGGTATTCCTTGGGTTGTGGGTTCGAGTCCTGCAACTGTTTGTGAAGGGTTCTTCCAGTGTTTGCGTAGGTTTCCTCTGGGTGCTCTGGGTTCCTCCCACGGTCCAAAAACACAGGTTGGTAGGTGGAATGACGACTCACAAGTGTCCGTATGTGTGAGTGTGTGAGCAAATGTATGAGAGTGATGTACTGGTGCCCCCTACAGGGTGTGTTCCTGTCTGTGCCGGGTACGGTCTGGAGCTACGACGAACTTGAACTGGGTATAGTGGTTACAAACAATTAATGAATAAATAATATTCCAAGTGTTACTTTAAACCTAGTTGTAGGAAATATATTTAGTTATAATAAGAATCTAAAAGTCAAAAATATCACATCAATTGATTTATCACACCAAAATAAATCATCAGAAATATGTCCATCACATTTAGTAATAAGGGTTATGTTTGGTGGCTCTTACGTCACGGTCTGAGCCCTCGCTGTGTCTGGATCAGTGGCGGTGAACACAGTCACCTGAGAACCAACAGCTGTATCTTCAGGTACAGAAACCTCTTTCACCTGTGGATCAAACACTGGAGCTTCATTCACATCCAAAAATTTCACAATGATTTTGGCAGTCGACGTGGGAATAAGTTTGACTAAAGGAACGTCGTTCTCCACAGCCACCAACAGATTATACTTTGGGATTGTCTCAAAGTCCAGAGGCTGAAAGAACAACAAAGAAAAGCCAGTGAACGCAAGAATAAAGACGCCCCAGGATATGATTCAGGATTAAAGACATAAATCCTAACCAGTAAGTTCAGGCTACTGTGTTATATTCTGTAAACTATAGTGTTTGGTGAAGTGCTTTACCGAGGTCTTCTCAAATTTGGGTGCATTGTCGTTGCTGTCTGTTACAGTAATAATAGCCATTGCAAAAGCCATGAAGCCAGAACCCGCCATATCTGCAGCTTGAATCTTCAGGGTGTATTTAGGATATTTCTGGAAGAATCAAGAATCATTACTGGGACTTTTATTTACTGTTTCATTCCACATCAATTCAAATTTAACCTGTGACCATCTAGGTCTGTTCTAACTACAAACCGGATTCCAAAAAAGTTGGGACACTAAACAAATTGTGAATAAAAACTGAATGCAATGATGTGGAGGTGCCAACATCTAATATTTTATTCAGAACAAAACACAAATCACAGATCAAAAGTTTAAACTGAGAGAATGTATCATTTTAAGGGAAAAATATGTTGTTTCACAATTTCATGGCGTCAACAAATCCTAAAAAAGTTCTTCTTACAACACTCAACAGACGTCTGGGGACAGAGGAGACCAGTTTCTCAAGTTTAGAAATAGGAATGCTTTCTCATTCATGTCTAATACAGGCCTCTAACTGTTCAATCGTCTTGGGCCTTCTTTGTCGCACCTTCCTCTTTATGATGCACCAAATGTTTTCTACAGGTGAAAGATCTGGACTGCAGGCTGCCATTTCAGTACCCGGATCCTTCTCCTACGTAGCCATGATGTTGAGATTGCTACAGAATGGTGCCTTTCCAGACATGCGAGCTGCCTATGCCACAAGCACTCATGCAACCCCATACCATCAGTGATGCAGGCTTCTGAACGGAGCGTTGATAACAACTTGAGTTATCCTTGTCCTCTCTGGTCCGGATGACATGGCGTCCCAGTGTTCCATAAAGAACTACAAATCGTGACTCATCTGACCACATAACAGTCTTCCATTTTGCCACACTCCATTTTAAAAGACCCCTGGCCCAGTGCAAACGTCTGAGCTTGTGGAGCTTGCTTAGAAATGGCTTCCTCTTTGGACTGTAGAGTTTCAGCTGGCAATGGCGGATGGCACGGTGGATTGTGTTCACTGACAATGCTTTCTGGAAGTATTCCTGAGCCCATTCTGTTATTTCGTTGACAGTGGTATTCCTGTTTGAGGTGCAGTGACGTTTAAGGGCCCGGAGATCACGAGCATCCAGTAGAGTTTTACGGCCTTGACCCTTACGCACAGCAATTGTTCCAGATTCTCTGAATCGTTTGATGATGTTATGCACGGTTGATGATGATAACTTAAAAGTCTTTGCTATTTTACGCTGGGTAACACCATTCTGGTATCACTGCACTATCTTTCTGCGCAACAATGGTGGACTTGGTGATCCTCTTACCATCTTGGCTTCAGAGAGACACTGACACTCTGAGAAGCTCTTTTTATACCCAATCATGTGGTCAATAGACCTAATTAGTGTTAATTGGTCTTCCAGCCGTTCGTTATATGCTCAATTTCCTTTTTCCAGAAACTTATTACTACTTACTACTTACTACTACTTATTACTTAACTTTTTTGGGATTTGTTGACACTGTGAAATTTTGAATCAACATATTTTTCCTTTAAAATGTTACATTTACTCAGATTAAACTTTTGATATGTTATCTATGTTCTATTATGAATAATATATTGACATTTGCCACCTCCACATAATTGCATTCAGTTTTTATTCACAATTTGTTTAGTGTCCCAACTTTTTTGGAATCCGGTTTGTAAATATTATTTAGTGAACAATAGCCCTGCAGGATAAAAACATCTGTGGAATACTCACCTCTCTGTCCAGTCCCTCAGCGGTGACTCTAATCGCTCCAGACACAGGATTAATGTCGAACATGTTTGGATTCGGCTCTACTGGATTCTGACTGATGATGGAGTATCTGATATTAGCATTGACCGAGGTAGGGTCGTCTGAATCAGTGGCTGTGACCTTCATGAATTCCAGTCCTGTACAGAAAGGAATAATGACAGTTAAACATGACATAATCCACAGTGAAATACAGATGGAGATCTAAACACTAACTAAACACTGCAAATAATTTTGAAACCTATTTACACATCATAAATTAAAGATAAATTAAACTACCTATTGGTGAAGCTTCTGGAACACTGCCAAGGAAAGTGTCTTGGGTGAAGACAGGTTCATTATCATTCATATCAATCACATCAACAATAATCTCCATGGGAGCTTCTTCTTCTCCTTCTGCTGCCACAGCGTGAACTTAAAGCTGAAATTGGCAGAAAAATTCAAACCATGTTTAAAGGACAGTGCATACATTTATTGCCTTAACATAACGTTATCAGAGTCAAAATCTCTCACCACATATTGGTCTTTTGTCTCTCGGTCTAGAGACACTGTGACATAGAGCCAGCCAGTGTTTCTGTTCACGGTGAAAAGTCCCTCTGGGGGCAGGTCTGCTCCTTTTCCACTGATGCTGTATGTGACGTTAACTTCCTCAGACTTATCAGACTGGATCTGGATACAGAGATAAAGTTTAGTGCAAAAATAAAATAGTCAGAAAGAGATTTCCTGCTTGAGTTAGAGATCAGTTCTACTCACTTGTACTATCGCTATGGGGAAAGGTCCTCTGTCGTTCTCTGGGATGTTGATTGGTGGGATGTTCACCCACTCTCTCTTTCTTCTCTTCAGCTCCACAGACGACTCTGGAAACTGCAGAACTGGAACGTCTTGGAAGGGTTCTTTTTAAAATAATAATAACAACACAAACACAAACACTACATTCATGATCGTCTGGAGGTGATTACACTGGTTAATTGTGGTCTGGGGTTCAGCTGGTTTAACTTTGATCTTGTGCTGGTTAAGCAGGTATATAATGGTCGTGATTAAAATGGTTGGTTGCAATATGCAATCGCACCACTAGTGTTCCCAAAACCTAACACACTGTACCTTTAATATGCAGCACCATTTTTTGTTCTAACAATAATTTAATGAATGATAATTTACACACCTGTCTATATTTACACATACAGTCAAACGGACCATGGTTAATTCCACTTAAATACACCACTGTAATTTTAGGAAAGAGGCATTTTGAGAATTATGCCTCATTTTCCATTTAATCACTAACCACAGCTGATTTCACAGATTGTTGAGGTTTTTCATTTGCAGATTTGACTTATATTCTATATTAAGGTTTTTAAGAATATACATATAAACATATTCATGAACAAAAGCTGAAACACATCCTCATGACTTTTAATAAAACTGGATTTATAACAATATTTAAAAAAATATTTAAAACAGAATGTGATGTAATTGTGGTTGCTGTGTGTGTGTGTGTGTGTGTGTTTGCGTACATGAAAAATATGAGCACTCAACTATCAAATACTAATTACAAATCTTACAAATAAAATGATTAATTATTAAGACATTATTTAGATCTATAGCTGTATATTTATTATAAATTTTGCCTTTAAAGTATGAACATATTTGTAGAGTTTTTGAGGCTGATTCTTTTGTGATTAGTGTTACATAAAGGCAATAAAAATAAAAACATACTTCTACACACAAATACAATCTTCAAATCAGTGATTTACTAAACTCAAATATTCAATAATAATAATAAATAATCGAGTTATAATATTGATGATGGATGTAGATATATGAGCAGAAATGTGAAGAGCACTAAACTCAAACTACAGTAAAGAAGAAGTTACATACCAGCATCTGCCAGGGCCACGTTTTCAGGGTCAGGTGCAATGTTCCTCAACCTCGGTGATGAATCAGCTTCGGGACTCAAAGCCTGGCACGAGGAACACAATTTAAATAAAAATGATTCATTATTAACAGTTTCAATATGAAAATACAGTCATACATATGAAATATAATCTTTATTTTAATCAGTTTACTAGGGTTGTTCTCACCTGGAGCAAAACCAGAAGGACATTAAAGATCATCTCACACTCTGCAGTCATCACTGATCAAAGGGTTTAGTTTAATTTCAAAAACATCAAGAAGCTCCTGTGCTTTAATCTGTGTGTTTAGTTTCTGTCTGACAATATTTTAACCTTTTTTTCCCAACCACAGATTAAATCATTTGCTGAATTACACGCCACAGGAAACAGGAACTGCAGCTTTGCAAATACATTATAAGAAGTAAAATAAAAAGTTTAATACCTGCAACAGCCTGGGCTGCTTTTTGGAGGAGAAATAGAGCAAGTTTATTGTTCAGTGGAACGTACCCGTAAGGTTTGAAAATTCAAGTCCCGCTCCAGGTGACTGTCTGTGAGGAGTGTGGTGTGTTCTCTCTGTGTCTGCGTGGGTTTCCTCCAGGTGACTGTCTGTGAGGAGTGTGGTGTGTTTTCCCTGTGTCTGTGTGGGTTTCCTCCGGGTGACTGTCTGTGAGGAGTGGGGTGTGTTCTCCCTGTGTCTGCGTGGGTTTCCTCTGGGTGACTGTCTGTGAGGAGTGTGGTGTGTTCTCTCTGTGTCTGCGTGGGTTTCCTCCAGGTGACTGTCTGTGAGGAGTGTGGTGTGTTTTCCCTGTGTCTGTGTGGGTTTCCTCCGGGTGACTGTCTGTGAGGAGTGTGGTGTGTTCTCCCTGTGTTTGCGTGGGTTTCCTCCGGGTGACTGTCTGTGAGGAGTGTGGTGTGTTCTCCCTGTGTCTGCGTGGGTTTCCTAAATTTAAACAAATAAAAAAACATCCATTCATTCATTCATTATCTGTAACCGCTTATCCAATTTTAGGGTCGCGGTGGGTCCAGAGCCTACCTGGAATCATCGGGCGCAAGGCGGGAATACACCCTGGAGGGGGCGCCAGTCCTTCACAGGGCAACACAGACACACACACATTCACTCACACACTCACAACTACGGACACTTTTGAGTCGCCAATCCACCTGCAACGTGTGTTTTTGGACTGTGGGAGGAAACCGGAGCACCCGGAGGAAACCCACGCAGACACGGGGAGAACACACCAACTCCTCACAGACAGTCACCCGGAGCGGGAATCGAACCCACAACCTCCAGGCCCCTGGAGCTGTGTGACTGCGACACTACCTGCTGCGCCACCGTGCCGCCTTTAGTTTTAAGAATCAACCACACAGTAAAGAAGTTAATTTTTGAAACCAATCTACTGCAAACATCAGATAAAACTGAAATATATTGCAGTGTAAATAAAGAATTAAACACAAATTAAATATCAACTTGCATTTTAAAATCTGACAATGACTGTGTTTCCTTCTTATTGCTCCAAAGAAATTAAGATGAAGCTGAAGTTTGTAATTGGTTTTTAAGTAAAAAGTGCATCTTCTCTCAAACCTTCAGACAAAAATACTCCAATATTCTCATGCATTTGTGTACAGTGGCTAGAACAGTGTGGTCCTGATGCAGGAGGCTGTTTTCATACACCCTCTCCCTCATTCAGTGCAGTCTTAGGAGTGAGGAGAATTCCCATTCCTACAGCAAAACAACAATGAACAATAATCTTTTACAAAGAAATGTGAAAAGTAAAAGGAGTAAGAGAATGGAATGTATAATGTTTAGGTAAATAATTATTAAGTGAATTTGAAGTCAACTTTACAATACGTATCACATACAACATTAAGTAATTTAGTATTTGTTTAAGTAATAACTTTAAACATTTAACTTTTGATGTATTATGCTATATTCTTATTGTATTAATATAATTCATAATAAACAAACAAACAAAAAAACGCAAGTATCTACATGAAGAGCATGGAGCCAGTTAGTTAATATACTCTTATGTAAAACAGATTTTTAATTCTAATGGTTAATTGAGACATTTAAATACTTAGTAATTCTTAATAACATCATAATTAGGGTCTAATAATAAGTTCAGACATTACTTAACCATTTAGTAATGTTTATTACTGTCGTATACTGCACCCCATATTGTATTGTATTACCCATTCATTGCTATTCTCTGAAGTTGAGAGCATTGTATTTAACAGCACTTATTGAAGTCCATACTGTACTGTAATTAATCTGTTTAATACATTTTATGTTTGAGCTTATTAAAATATAGATTTAGTTTTTTATATTTCTTTTTGTTCTTCAGCGGACCTTGTTCTCAAATTTGTTTTTGTCCAGGTGTCACTTAAGCTTACCATTTTTGTCCATCTTGGCCGTCCAGTAGTTCCTACTTTCTCCTTGGAGCTCCACCTTAAACGGAGCAGCAAATCCACGCCCATCTTTATCCGTCACAGACAGCAGCACTGGAGCTGGCTCCTTACTGCACACTGTGATCATCTTCTCTTCAATAACGGGAGAGTTATCATTCACATCCTCCAAATTTATCAGGAGGGTTCCTGTATCAGTGGCTGGCACCTCATCTGTAAATGTGTGAAGTCTATTAGGAGAAGCTACACCACCTTTTTAAAGTAAATAAAGCATAACAACAAAGGATTACCATCGTCCACAGCCAGGATCAGAATTTTGTATTTTCCATGTTTCACAAAATGTGACTCTCTGTCCATGGGGCTCTTCACTTTGATGACTCCAGTCTCTCCATCAACACTCACCCAACCAGCAGCATCAGCACCTACACGATACCTACAACAAATAGCAGATACACAATCAATATCAGTGCTTCTTTATCTGAGAGAAAGTCCAAGAAAACAATTAGGTGTTTTTTGTTTTGCATACCTAAATGAGCACTAAGTAAGATTTTGTATTTTTGCTCCTGGGCTCCCCCTAAAATTGCACAGTGAAATTCACCCAAAGGAGCACTGCCCACCCCCCATTATTCAGTAAAGCATCACAATGACTTTGAAGCTGTAATTTTACAGTAAATATAGTACCTATTGTTCCTTTAAAGCTAGCTGTGGGAACCATATTAGTTACAACAAAAATCTACAAGTTAAATTGCTCCTCATGTAAAGAAAACAAAAACCAATAAAAGCTAAATATCACACCAAAATAAATGATCTGAAATATTCCCATCACATTTAGTAATAAGGGTTATGTTTGGTGCCTCTTATGTCACGGTCTGAGCCCTCGTTGTGTCTGGATCAGTGGCGGTGAACACAGTCAGCTGAGAACCAACAGCTGTATCTTCAGGTACAGAAATCTCTTTCACCTGTGGATCAAACACTGGAGCTTCATTCACATCCTCAAAGTTCACAGTGACTGTGACAGTGGACGTGGGCATGGGTTTAGCAAAAGGAACGTCGTTCTCCACAGCCACCAACAGAGTGTACTTTGGGTTTGTCTCAAAGTCCAGAGGCTGGAGGAACACAGAAGAAAAGTCAGTGAACTCAAGAACTAAGACGCCCCAGGGTTTATTCAGCTGACAGTTTGAAGTGGTGTCAGTGCTACCTTCCATAAAATTTCACCAATCACAGAGGTGGTATCTTATTCTGGCCAAAAAAAAGTGTCACCTGCTTTGATCAGCCGTAAAAAAGGCTTTGACTGGGCAACAAAAAATAACAAACGACAAAATAAATTGAGACTATCTGATGGAGTTACTTCTACAGGTTTCTATCTGACTCAATCACTGAATTAAGCAATGCTAACTGACCCAAAGGCGTCCCTTGTTTGGTTGCATAAAAATTTTCTTTTTGAATGTGGGGAGTCAGCTCCATTCAGGTGTTCAGACCTTGTGACTTCTCTGTGACTCCTCGACTCTGACACACACACTTTTGGCTGTACCTATGTTTTCTACGTGACGCCACTTGGGAGGTAGCCATTCTCTGTTTGGCTACTGGGCCTGGGGAAAGGAATGTGACCGTCTCAAGTTTCCCAGAGGAAAAAGATATGCTTTGGCAGATAAAAAATTTACAAAATTATTTATGAGGTATTATCTCATATTATTTTATTGAATGTTAACATTGAGTATATTGATGTAAGTACACAAACTATTCTAGGTATTATAGATTAATTCACTTTCTTTTAAAATGAGAAAGGAATCTTCATGATTTGGAAATGCGCATTAATTCACGTCAAATCAATTCATGTTAGCGTACATTCACCCGAGTATAATATATTATCACATGATTCAACAATAATAATGATAATTATACATTTGACAATGCATAACTGGATTCAGAAAAGCATAGTGTCAAAGATAAAAAAAAATATATTGCAGTGTAAATAAAGATTTTGTTTAATTATTGAGATGAAGCTTGTAATTGAATTTTAAGGAAAATGGGCAACTTCTCTCAAACCTTCAGACAAAAATATTCCACTTTTCCTATGCATTCATGTACAGTGGCTAGAACAGTGTTGTCCTGAAACAGGAGGCTGTTGTCATACACCCTCAGAGTAATGCTGTATTTTCCCTGCTTCAGTGCAGTTTTAGGAGTGAGGACAATTCCATTTTCTTACAGCAAAACAACAATGAATAATAATCCATTACAAAGGGGAAAAATTGGAACTTTTTAAGAAAAATAGAATAATAGTATTACCAAAAACTAAAGTGAAAATAGGGATTCCGTTAAACAGAGCAGCAGCTGACAGATTTACACAGTGTGGAGCAATTTCACTGTTCCCATGAGTAAGAAAGCAAGTTATAATAGATTCAACAAAGTATAAAGTTGAACATTAAAAGGTCCAAAATGCCAGCACTTAAATACTTTGATTTCTACCTAAAATAGCTCCAGCTCCAAACTCAGAACTCCAGAGCAAAACTGAAACCTATCAAAGCTGGCATGGGCTTCCTGTTCTGCAGCTTTTTACTGGAGTTTTCTGATTCACTTTAAACTTTTTTTTGAGCATGTTAAGACGAGTTAAAAACCGGAGAAAAATTTTGAAACCGCACTCTGAGCTGCTCTAAAAATACATTGAACTCTATGGGAGCCGAAACCCTCCCTAGTGACGAACAAAAATTCAACTCAAAAACCGTACTTTCAATAATGTTCAAATTTTCAAGTGCTAGAAAGGAAAGGTTTCTCTACCATTTAAAATGAAGTTAAAATTTAAATGAAGTTTCTAGGTGAAACTATAAGGAAGATACGGTGAATTGTTTGGTTGAAAAGTGAAAAAACAGTTTTCGGGCAGAGAAGATAGAGTGCGGTGATATCACCCACTCTAACTGCCACCCATTGAAATGAATTGAGGGATTTTGAAGGAGGGATAGAAAGGAAAGGATGAGTGCAAGAGGTCCAAAAACAGATGTGATGGGTCCCGGTGCGCCCAGGTCCGACCGTCTGAAATCTCATGTCCGTAGCTTGAAAATTGACCAAGTTGGAGCACTCATTAATTTTAAAATTAATCCCATAGAAATGACTGGGGAAAAATGGACTGAAAAACGAGTGTAGCGGGTGAATGAGTGCAGGTATCGGAAAGCTGAATACAACCCACATCTTCGCTATAAGACGCACGATTTCCAGGTGGAACGGAGTGGATAGTTCGAAAACTGCGGGACGAGTTAAGCGGACAAGGAAACTCGGAATAATAAGAATACTGAAAGATAGAAGAACAATATATTGCGCTGCTGCAACATAATAATCTCCATGGGAGCTTCTCCTTCTGCTGCAACAGCATGGGCTTGAAGCTGTCAGAAAAATATAAACTATGTTAAAAGGACAATGCCTACAAGCATTGCTTTAACATAGGTTTCATAAGTGTTTTTTCATTCTAACACACAGAGTCTACATCAGACATTAAAATCTCTCACCACATATTTATGTTTGGCCTCGTCGTCTAGAGGCGCTGTGACATAGAGCCAGCCAGTGATTCTGTTTATGGTGAAAAGTCCCACTGGAGGCATGTCTGCTCCTCCTCCAGTGATACATACATACATACATACATTTTCTTTTTCGCGTTTCCATTTCAGGGTCGCGGTGGCAACAGGGTGAGCAAAGAAGCCCAGACGTCTCTGTCCCTTGCAACATACACCAATTGCTCCTGGGGGATGCCAAGGCGTTTCAAGGACAGCCGGGAGATATAATCCCTCCAGCGTGTCCTGGGTCTACCCCGGGGCCTCCTTCCAGTTGGACGTGCCTGGTATACTTCCAGTGGGAGGCATCCTGATCAGATGCCCAAACCATCTCAACTGACTTCTCTCAATGCAAAGGAGCAGCGACTCTACTCCGAGCTCCTCCCTAGTCACTGAGCTCCTCACCTGATCACGGAGAGTACGCCCAGCGACCCGTTGGAGAAAGCTCATTTTGGCCGCTTGTATCCGCGATCTTGTTCTTTTGGTCATTACCCAGAGCTCATGACCATAGGTGAGAGTGGGGACGTAGACTGACCGGTAAATTGAGAACTTTGCTTTATGGCTCAGCTCTCTCTTCACCACAATGGTGCGGTACAGTGACCGCATTACTGCAGACGCTGCACCTATCCTACGGTCAATCTCACCATCCCTCTTCCCATCACTCGTGAACAAGAACCGGAGATACTTGAACTCCTTCACTTGGGGCAGGTTCTCACCCCTTACCTGAAGGGAGCATGCCATCTGTTTCCGGGAGATAACCATGGCCTCAGACTTGGAGATGCTGGTCCGCATACTGACCGCTTCACACTCAGCTGCAAACTGCTCAAGTGAACACTGGAGGCCTCCGTGCAAAGAAGCCAGAAGAACAAAATCATCCGCAAAAAGCAGAGATGCCACCTCCTGAGCTCCTCGACGGAAGCCCTCCTGCCCCAGGCTACGCCGCGCCACCCTGTCCATGAATATCAGGAACAGGAGTGGAGATAAGGCACAGCCCTGACGGAGTCCAATGCCCACACTGAACAAGCTTGACTTACTACCAAGCATGCAAACACAACTCAAACTCTGAGAGTACAAGGACCGTATGGCTCGCCGGAGCGACTCTGGCACCCCATACTCCCGGAGCACCTCCCACAGAATCTCTCAGTGAACACGGTCATATGCCTTCTCCAAATCCACAAAGCATGTGTAGAGTGGAGTAGCAAATTCCCATGCTCCCTCAATCATCTGTGCAAAAGTAAAGAGTTGGTCCATAGTTCCACGGCCAGGATGAAATCCGCATTGTTCCAAAATCCTAGGTTCAACTATCAGATGGATTCTCCTTTCCAGCACCTAGGCATAGACTTTCACCAGGAGGCTGTGTAATGCCACGATAATTGGCACACTTTCTCCGGTCGCCTTTTTTGAAAATAGGAACCACCACCACGATTTGCCAATCCAAAGGCACCTCCAGTGATGCTGTATGTAATCTTAACTTCCTTAGACTTACTGGACTTGATCTGGACAAAGAAACCATTCATTACAAAATAAAACAGACAGATATAAATTTCTTAATTGAGTTAGAGATCAGTTCTACAAACCTGCACCATCTGTTTGGGGAAGGGTCCTCTGTCGTTCTCTGGGAAGTCGATTGGTGGAATCACCCACTCTGTCTTTCTCCTCTTTAACCCCACAGAAGATTCTGGAAACTGCAGCACCCGGAAGGTCCGTCTTGGTAGAACTCTTTTTATAAATAAAAACCACAGACAAATAAATGTCCATCAAAAAGTAAAAAAAACACTGTAATATAAAAACTAGTGTGGGTTTGCTGATTTTTGTTGTTCTGGTGACTTGTGTAAAGTTAGTTGATTAATAAAGTTAGTGTAAAAATTATAACATAATCTGCAGGTGTCCCTATGATGTAGTGCATTTTTTCCACTATAAAATTTACATATTTTAAAAACTCATATCGTGCAATAAATATAGAGCAGATCTAGATACAACACCAGCTTTAAATGAACTCTATGTCTGATTAAAATGCTACATTATAAAGTCTAATCTTAAACATAACTGAGAAATGAGCAAAAATATAAAACAATGTTTGTAAATGAGAAATAAATAATAATTTATTTAGATTAAATATTATTGCTGTACTGTTTGTTTGAGGAGTTTTCTAGCTCTGCTGGTGGTTGTGAAATCACAAGAATGATTCTCAATAGAAGAGAGCATTTTTTTCTGTGTGCACTCCAAACACAAACCTAAGGGTGCTTTATTTAAAATATAAACTAGAAACAGGCATTTCATTGTCATTTCACAGCAATTCAACAAAATTTAGTCTCGGCATTTAACCCTTCAGTGGCAGAGAGTTTGCCCACCACCATCACATTATATGATGGAGACCTGAAGTACTGAGCCATTGAAATCTTATAACAAGCAAGAACTACAGTATTTTGTACCCTCAGTTCCCAAACACTTTGTAAAATGTTAGCGTCAGGGTTCAAAGCCTGGAATAAATAACAATATTTAAACAGAAATGCAACATTAGGAAATGGTTTCAATATGAAATTTTGATAATTATCATTTTACTTAATTTACCCACATTATAGTCACCTGGAGCAAAGCCAGAGTGACATTAAAATCATCTTACATTCTGCAGTCATCACAGACCAACAGCTTTACTTTAAATTCAGAAACATGAAGAAGTTCAGAGGCTTTAATCTGTAGTTCAGTCTGAGAGATCCTGTCTTACTATATATTTACTTTTTTTCCTAACCACAGATTGCCTAATTTGCTGAATTACACAGCACAGGAAACAGGAACTGCAGCTTTGCAAACACATTATAAGCAGTAAAATAAAAAAAAGTATTACACCTACAACAGCCTGGGCTGCTTTTTCTGTGTCAGGTCCCGTGTTGCTCGGCCGTGGTGATGAATCAGCCTCTGGATACTAGGCCTAGCACAAGAATTTATATAGAAATTCAACCTTATAAACCTGTTAACATTAAAGTATTGTTTTAAATGAGCAGTTTAATTATACTCACCTGGAGCATAACCAGGGGGACGCTAAAGATCATCTCACACTCTGCAGCTATCACTGACCAACAGGTTTGAAATTTAAATTCAGAAACCTCAAAAAGCTCATAAGCTGTGTGGCTTTTTTTAAAACTGAAAACCACAGTTACTTGCTGAGTTTAAGATCACAGGTAAGAACTGTCTCTACTGTCCAGGGAAGGCATTCAGCAACAAAAGCCTTAGTGAAGTCAGGAAGGTAAATTATCATCACTCCACCTCACCCCCAATCCCCTGCTCATCCCTAAGAATTGAATGAAGGACAATCATTCCAATTCAGGACCCACCGTGACTCTGAATTGGATAAGTGGTCACAGATAATGGATGGATGGATGGATGGATGAAGAAGTTTATAGGTTTTAATCTGTAGTTCAATCTGTGATTTCCTGTCTGACAATTTTTTACCTTCTTTCCTAACCACAGATTGCTTAATTCTGTGAATTTAAAACCACAGGAAACAGGAACTGGATAAGGGTTACAGACAATGAATGAATAATTACTAATTAATTAAAAAGTCAAATATGCCAAATAAAACACACCCAATGCATTTTTTTTCCACCACACAATATACATTTAATTGATAAAAATAATTGTAAAATGAATACAGCAGAATAAGAAAAGAGTTTTAAGAATTAAACACACAGTAAATCAGTTATTGTATTTGAAAACAATCTACAGCAAACATCAGATAAAACAAATATATTGCAGCGTAAATAAAGATTTTGTTTAATTATTGAGACGAAGCTTGTAATTGTTTTTTAAGTAAAATGGGCAACTTCTCTCAAGCCTTCAGACAAAAATGCTCTACTTCTCCTATACATTCGTGTACAATGGCTAGAACAGTGTGATCCTGAAACAGGAGGCTGTTGTCATACACTCTCAGAGTAATGTTGTATTTTCCCTGGTCCAGTGCAGTGCTAGGAGTGAGGACAATTCCAGTTCCTACAGCAAAACAACAATGAAAAATAATATACTACAAAGAATTGTGAACTTTGTAAGAATAAGGTCAAATAAAGGTTGTGTGTGTGAGCTACCGAAGATAAAACAGGGACAGAAAGGACTACTAGGAATAAGAGACGAAAGGTAATATTTAACTAGTGGTGCTGGGTTGTTCGTTCTGTCACACTACAAAATAATTTGGCCAAAAAATGTGCTTTCAGTTTTAGGACCAAAGAAAAAAGTGCAGATTCTGTTAAACTGAGCAGCCACTGACTGATTTACACAGTGTGGAGCAATTTCACTGTTCCCACGAGTAAGAAAGAAATTGAAAATAGATTCAACAAAGTATAAAGTTAAACATTAAAAGGTCCAAAATGCCAGCACTTAAATACTTTGATTTCTACCTAAAACAGCTCCATCGCCAAACTCAGAACTCCAGAGCAAAAGTGAAACGTATCAAAGCTGATACTGGCTTCCTGTTCAGCAGCTTTTTACTGGAGTTTTCTGATCCACTTTAAACTGTGCAGCAGTTAGATTCTGGAGCAGAGGAACCAGAGTGAAACTGCTGCAGTGTTTGAGGTAGAACACAAAATTCAAATAAATTAAGGATTGGTACAAAATGAATAGAAAAATTAAGAATATTAATTGCTATTCTCTGTTGTTGAGGACAGTGTATTTAGCAGCATGTGATGTAGACCATACTGTACTGTAATTAATATATTTTATACATATTATGCTTGAACTTTAAGATTTTTAAAAAAAATATTTTTTCTTGTTCTTTAGCTGACCTTGTTTTTGTCAAGAAGTCACATAGTAAAGAGCTTACCATATTGGTCCATCTCTGCCATCCAGTAGTTCCTACTTTCTCCTTGGAGCTCCACTTTAAATGGAGCAGCAAAACCCTGCCCATCTTTATCCGTCAAAGACAGCAGCACTGGAGCTGGCTCCTTATTGCACACTGTGATAATCTTCTGTTCAATAACGGGAAAGTTCACAGCCGCCAAATTTATCAAGAGGGTTCCTGCACCAATGGCTGGAACCTGATCTGTAAACACGTGAAGTCTGTTAGGAAAGGCTACAGTATGTGTCTTTGTAAATAGAGAATATTAATCATAGAGTTACCATCATCCACAGCCAGGATAAAAACATAGTATATTCCATCTTTCACAAAATGTGACTCTCTGTCCATGGGGTTCTTCACTTTGACGACTCCAGTCTCTCCATCAACACTCACCCAATCAGCAGGATCAGCATCTACACGATACCTACAACAAACAGCAGATACACAATCAATGTCATTGCTTCTTTATCTGAGAGAAATTCCAAGAAAACAATTTTGTGTTTTTTGTTTTGCATATGTGGCGGCATGGTGGCGCAGCAGGTAGTGACGCAGTCACACAGCTCCAGGGTCCTCCAGGTGCTCCGGTTTCCTCACACAGTCCAAAAACACACGTTGCAGGTGGATTGGCGACTCAAAAGTGTCCGTGTGTGTTTGTGTTGACCTGTGAAGGACTGGCACTTCCTCCAGGGTGTGTTCCCGCCTGGCATCTCTTTGGAGATGTAGCGTGAGATGGAGGAGTAGACAGAGACAGTATAGAGCACACATGTCACTCTGGAGTTGCACCCTGGTTTCTCACCCTAATGTTCAGGACCACCAAACAGCAGATATGATTTGGAATTGCTTGTACTGGAGTCCGTCATCAGTGGACACAGGACACTGTCTGCTGGAGGTGTTTGATTGTGGACTATTCCCAGTCCAGCAGTGATGCTGAGGGATTTAAATATCCAACACCTGAATCATGCCTGCTGTATGGATTTCCTGACCATTGAAAACCAGGGTGAAAGCGAACAATCTTTGCAGAGTAAGAGATTAGCACATGAAATGTCCTGATACAGGAGCCACATTTTAGGATAGATTTTGTAGTGCTTTTAAATGCGACCCTTGGTGTTCAGGTGTCTCAGTTGAGCTGTATTGTGAGATGGTGGATGAGTGGGTGAATTTCTGGTCTGCAGACAGGTGAGGGTTGGGCTTGGGTTACAGAGACAGCACAGAGCACAGAACTTACTTTGAAATTTCACCCTGGATTCTGACCCAATGTTCAGGACCCCCACAAAGAAGATATGATTTAAGTTGTGGATCATTCTCAGCACCGCAGCGACACTGACATTGTGGTGATATGGCAGTGTGTGTAGCACTCTTATGAGTAGATAAGACACAGCAGTGCTGCTGGAGATTTTAATACCTGTGTCAACTCACTGTCCATTCTGTGAAACACATATTTTATTGGTCCGACTTATAGATATAAAATCAGCGACAGTAGCTCATACATTCTCAGCACTGTAGTAACACTGACATTGTGGTGATATGGCCGTGTTTATTGTACTGTTATGAGTGGATCAGAAAGAGCAGTGCTGCTGGAGATTTTAAAACCTGTGTCAACACACTGTTACACACACATATCTTGTGGGTCCACCTGATAGATAAAAGCAGCTCATCTGTTGCATCAGATGTTGTGCTGATCGTCCTCTAGTGGATCATCAGTGGTCACAGGACACTTTCTGCTGGAGGACAATTCCCAGTTCAGCAGTGATGCTGAGGGCTTTCAACCTCCAGCACATAAATAATATCTGCTGTGTGGGTGTCCTGACCATTGAAGAACAGGGTGAAAGGGAGCAATGAAAGTATGCAGAGCAAGAGGTGCACCCGTCTCTGTAATTTTAGATCTACAAAGTGCTAAGGTGGACAGTGGAGCTGAAAACATGGACACTGGAACTAAAATAAGGAGGTGGTCATGATGTTATTGTTGATTTGTTTAGATGTGCTTTCAATTGTCTGTGTCCTCTGGCCCTCTCTGACTGGCGGGGGGGGGGGGGGGGGGGGGGGGGACTGACAGTCTGTGTGTGAGGAGGAGAGGGAGGGGCTGAGGGGGGATTCTGCAAAAAAAAAGAGAAGGCTGCAGGCAGATGAGTCGGAGGGGACATATATTTGATCATAAACTAGTCCTTGGATCAAAACCCAATATGGACATATGTGGTATCATGAGAATCTTAAGAACCCGAACTTTAATAATTATCAAAAAATGTGGAACTTTCATTACTGTGTGATTTCAGCCTCTGCTTAAAAAGAGCAGTACAGCTTGTCTTCAAAACGTCACATAACTAACAGCTGAAACTGAAAAATGCTTTAGCCATATGTTATGAAAATGCACAAGCTCCTTTCCCATGGTCTTCAGAATATATCTATCTCATCTTGCCAGTACTGCATCTCTAGGTGGCTGTATAATCAATTAATAACCTGTGCAACCAGTTGTTGTCTAATTGTAGCGCCCCCTTTCTGTGAAATGAGGTCATATATAGCAGGCTACTTTAGAGTAATGACATACATATGTGTACCAAGTTTTGTTTGATTTGGGTGAAGTTTGTTGTAGTTATAGCTCAAAGAGTGCATCGAGCCCCGCCCATGCATATTTGTTAAATAACTGCCGCAACAGTGTGTCAAAAGTTCAAACTTTTTAAAATAATTATTTACCTACAGTCTATACAGATTTAAAAAATTTGAGTTGCTTATTGATAAGACAAATTTCCAGGGAGGAGTTCGAAAAGCTTCATTTTCACATACCTGACTATTGTGGATAAACTACTTTTTGACAATAGTTGTAATTGCAAAGTTGTAAGGCAATATGCAGAGTATGCAATAAAGGGAACTGCTTGTCGATACGTTTAATTTTCGCAGCGATATTACATATTTGCCTGTTGAAAATTTGAATTGCGCCCCTTAGTGGCTATCGTTACGAAAATTATGGGCTTAGGAAGTGCTGCCATGAACATACCATGCAAGTCTCATGATGATAGGACCTTGTTAAGGTCATTAAACAGCTGCTGAAACTTGATTGGCCAATGGCGGCCATGTATTTTTGAATATGATATTATCGTCATAGAATTTGATTCAGGACATCACCCACTACATGCATACCATGCAATTAGCATGTCAATCGGACAATCCTGTGAAGCGTAACAAATGTTTTGTTGTTATAGAGCCCCCTAGGCTTGCAATTGCACAACCAATTACAACCAACAACTTTTTTTGAATAATTATTAAAGTTCAGGTTCTTATGATTCTGCTGATACCAAATATGCCCGTATTGGGTACATTTCCAGAGAGTAGTTCGACCTCAAAAATTTGTGTGATTTTGCATATTATGCAAATTAGTTCAAAATCTAAGTAGGTGGAGCTTATGGGTTCTTGAGGCTTTTTTGTAGGGTCTAACCTGAGGAATCAGGGAAAAAAAGAATTTCTTCTCTATGCCACATGGGGTAGGAAATACAGACGTAAACACGTTCCTGGTCGCTACAGCACCATCATCAGGCTGATCGGGCTGATTCTTTGCGCCCGAGTAGCGGGAGTGTTTACTACCAGTTGACTAAACAACAAGTCTGTAGGACTTACGGTTTGGGCTGCCCATTGCGTTTCATCAGAGAAAAAGAAGAAAAAAAAAGAGGAAATGTAACAAAAACAATAGGGCTCCAGCACTTGCAGTGCTTGGACCCCTAATAAAAGCAAAAATCAGACCAAAATAAATTATCTGAAATATTCTCATCACATTTAGTAAGAAGGGTTGTGTTTGGTGGCTCTTACGTCACGGTCTGAGCCCTCGCTGTGTCTGGATCAGTGGCGGTGAACACAGTCAGCTGAGAACCAACAGCTGTATCTTCAGGTACATAAATCACTTTCAACTGAGGATCAAACACTGGAGCTTCATTCACATCCTCAACGTTCACAGTGACTGTGGCAGTGGACGTGGGCATGGGTTTAGCAAAAGGAACGTCGTTCTCCACAACCACCAACAGAGTGTACTTTGGGTTTGTCTCAAAGTCCAGAGGCTGGAAGAACATAGAAGAAAAGTCAGTGAACACAAGAATTAAGACGCCCCAGGGTTTATTCAACTGACAGTTTGAAGTGAAGTCAGTGCTACCTTATGAATGTTAATCATGATTTCTTGGTTTGGCATTGAGCTAACGCTGAAAACTCCACTGCTGTCTCCTTGAATGATCCTGAACTTGGCTGTCCAGGCAGGAGTCTGAGGTTCATCTCCATCAGTCACTCCCATTGGCATCAACACACCTCCAGAGAATGCGTTCTCTGGGAAGGACACAGTGTACTGAAAGACAAAAATACACGTCTTAATAAAGAATCACTTTCCTTATTTGAACACAACACACTGAGATATAATTCACGATTAAAGACAGATTAAATCCTAACCAGTAAGTCCAGTCTACTGTGTTATATTCTGTAAATCATAGTGTTTGTAATACATAGTGAAGTGTTTTACCGAGGTATTCTCAAATTTGGGTGCATTGTTGTTTCTGGGTGTTACATTTACAATAGCTATTGAAAAGGCTGTGAGGCCAGAACCCTTCATATCCGCAGCTTTAATCTCCAGGATGTATTGAGGATATTTCTGGAAGAATCAAGAGTCATGATTAGGAAGTTTAATTTATGACTTCATTCCACATCAACTCAACTTTAACCTTTGACCATCTCGGCCTCTTCTAACTATATATTATTTAGTGGACAATAGTTCTGCAGGATAAAAACATCTGTTAAATACTCACCTCTCTGTTCAGACCCTCAGCTTTGACTCTAATCGCTCCAGTCACAGGATTAATGTCGAACATGTTTGGATTTGGCTGTACTGGATTCTGACTGATGATGGAGTATCTGATATCAGCATTGTCTGTGTTGGGGTCATCTGCATCAGTGGCTGTGACCTTCATGAAATCATATCCTGCACAGAAAGTAATAATGAGCATCAGATAATAAATAATCCACAGTGAAATACAGATATCAACTAAAAGCTATGAATAATTATGGCACCTATTTACACAACATATTTTAAACATAAATTAAACTACCTATTGGTGTAGCTTCAGGAACCCTGCCAAAGTAAGAGTCTTGGGTGAAAACTGGTTTATTATCATTCATATCAATCACATTGACAATAATCTCCATGGGAGCTTCTCCTTCTCCTTCTGCTGCAACAGCGTGGGCTTGAAGCTGTCAGAAAAATATAAACTATGAAAGGACAATGCCTACAAGCATTGCTTTAACATAGGATACATAAGTGTTTTTTCATTCTAACATGCAGAGTCTACATCAGACACTAAAATCTCTCACCACATATTTATCTTTGTCCTCTCGGTCTAGAGGCTCTGTGACATAGAGCCAGCCAGTGGTTCTGTTTATGGTGAAAAGTCCCACTGGGGGCATGTCTGCTCCTTCTCCAGTGATGTTGTATGTGATCTTAACATCTTTAGACTTAGTGGACTTGATCTGGACACAGAAACCATTCATTACAAAATAAAACAGACAGATATGAATTTCTTAATTAAATCCATCTGTTTGGGGAAAGGTCCTCTGTCGTTCTCTGTGATGTTGATCGGTGGAATCACCCACTCTCTGTTTCTCCTCTTTAACCCCACAGAAGATTCTGGAAACTGCAGAACTGGAACGTCTTGGTAGAACTCTTTTTATAAATAAAAACCACACACAAATAAATGTCCATCCAAAAGTAAAAAAACATAGTAATATAAAAACGTGTTGGTTTAGCTGATTTTTGTTGGTCTGGTTACTTGTAAAGTTAGTGCAATAATAATGCCATAATCTGCAGGTGTCCCTATGACTTAGTGCTTTTTTTTCCCACTGTAAAATTTACATATTTTAAATACTCATATTGTGCAATAAATATGGAGCAGATCTAGATGCAGCACCAGCTTTAAATGAACTCTACGTCTGATTAAAATGCTACAATATAAAGTCTAATCTTAAACATGACCGAGAAATGAGCAAAAATATAAAACAACCTTTTAAATGAGAAATAAAAAATAATTTACATTACATTATTGCTGTACTGTTTGTTTGAGGAGTTTTCTAGCTCTGCTGGTATTTGTGAAATCACTAGAATGATTCTCAAAAGAAGAGAACATATTTTTTAAGTGTGCACTCCAAACACAAAGCTAAGGGTGCTTTATATAAAATATAAACTAGAAACATTGTCATTTCACAGCAGTTCAACAAAATTTAGTCTCTGCATTTAACCCTTCTGTGGCAGAGAGTTTGCCCACCACCAGCATATTACATAATGGAGACCTGAAGTACTGAGCCATTGAAATCTTATAACAAGCAAGAATTACAGCATTTTGTCTCCTTGGTTCCCAAATGCTTTGTAAGATGTTAGTAAAAGGAGAGTTGATGCAACACACTAATAAACATGACCCTGTCCCTGCTTTCTATAACATGTCATTAGCTTTCAATTCAAAATCAGCTAATGTTTTTCAACATTTAAAATGTATTTTTTGTGCTATTTATAATTAAATATAGGGTTTAAGCGATTTGCACATCATTACATTCTGTTATAATTGTATTTCCAGTAAAAGAAAAGTTTAATACCTGCAACTGCCAGGACATCTTTTTCAAGGTCAGGTCCCGTGTTTCTCAGCTGTGGTGATGAATCAGCCTCAGGGTTCAAAGCCTGGAACAAGGAACAATATTTTAATAGAAATACATCATTAGGAAATGGTTTCAATATGAAATTTCAGTCATAAATATACATTAATAACCCTAATTCTCATTTACTCAATTTACCCACATTATACTCACCTGGAGCAAAGCCAGAAGGACATTAAAAATCATCTTACACTCTGCAGTCATCACTGACCAACAGCTTTGGTTTAAATTCAGAAACATGAACAAGTTCAGAGGCTTTAACTCGTGATTTAGTCTGTGAGTTCCTGTCTGAAAATATTTAACTTTTTTTTCCAAACACAGATTGCCTAATTTGCTGAATTACACAGCACAGGAAACAGGAACTGCAGCTTTGCAAACACATTATAAGCAGTAAAATTAAAAAAAAAGTTTTACACCTACAACAGCCTGGGCTGCTTTTTCAGGGTCAGGTCCCGTGTCGCTCGGCCGTGGTGATGAATCAGCCTCTGGGCACTAGCCCTAGCACAAGGACAAGGATTTATATAGAAACTCAACCTTATAAACCTGTTAACATTAAAGTATTGTTTTAAATGAGCAGTTTAATTATACTCACCTGGAGCATAACCAGGGGGACGCTAAAGTTCATCTCACACTCTGCAGCTATCACTGACCAACAGGTTTGAAATTTAAATTCAGAAACATCAAAAACCTCATAAGCTGTGTGGCTTTTTTTTTTTTTTAAACTGAAAACCACAGTTACTTGCTGAGTTTAAAACCACAGGTAAGAACGGTCTCTACTGTCCAGGGAAGGCATTCAGCAACAAAAGCCTTAGTGAAGTCAGGAAGGTAAATTATCATCGCTCCACCTCACCCCCAATCCCATGATCATCCCTAAGAATTGAACGGAGGACAATCATTCCAGAGAATCCAACACCACTGTTCCACTGCCAGCCTTTAACTGGCATCAGACTTTTATCTGCCTCTGAGAGTCCTACTCTATTGGCAACACTTATCTACAGGGTCTGGACAAGCTCTGTGTGCATTTGCACATCTGTGTCAACAATGGCTCAAAATTAAAGTAAACATTTGGACATACAGCGTATATACGATGATTAAAAAAACACTACATAATATATTTACCTTAGAATTACAGCTTCAATAACATCGTGATGCTCCACTGAGCTGGAATAGAGAGAATAGAGCCTCTGTCTTTGCTATTTTGTAAAGTGTTGTAAAAATAAATTACACTAGGGGGCGCCACAGGAGAAAAACCCAACTCTAACCATTAGGCCATGGCCAGTTCCACACATTTACATTTACATTTACATTTATGCATTTGGCAGACGCTTTTATCCAAAGCGACTTACAAAAGAGGATCTAACATTCGAACTACAGCACAAATTATACAAAATACCTTACACTAAGTGCAATATGCCAGGAAGTAATAAGTGCATTACAGAAAGATATTCAGTGCAAAAGATACTCTCGGAAGAGCTGGGTTTTCAATGATTTCTTGAATGCAGAGAGGGTTTCTGTTGCTCTGATGGTGCTTGGAAGCTTGTTCCACCAGCGTGGAACCAGAGATGAGAATAGCCTCAACTGACCTGTACGGGGGGTTGGTCGTGTTAGTTGGCGCTCCTTTGAGGAACGGAGAGGGCGGGCGCTAACGTATGGTTTTAAGAGTCTATTGAGGAAGATGGGAGCAGAACCAGTGAATACTCTGGAGGCCATCATTAGTAATTTGAATTTGATGCGCGCAGCTAAGGGTAGCCAACATCGAATAAGATACTGACTGCATTGTATCAACTGTTCTTAATCTGTGAATGCCGCGGCACACCACTCAAATGTTTATAGCCTGTGTTTTCTCTGTGTCTGTGTGGGTTTCCTCCGGGTGATTGTCTGTGAGGAGTGTGGTGTGTTCTCTCTGTGTCTGCGTGGGTTTCCTCCGGGTGACTGTCTGTGAGGAGTGTGGTGTGTTCTCTCTGTGTCTGCGTGGGTTTCCTCCGGGTGCTCCTGTTTCCTCCCACACTCCAAAAACACACGTTGGTAGGTGGATTGGCGACTTAAAAGTGTCCGTAAGTGTGAGTGAATGTGTGAGTGTGTGTTGCCCTGTGTAGGACTGGCGCCCCCTACAGGGTGTATTCCCACCTTGCGCCCAAACACTACAGCAAACATTCATTCATTGTCTGAAACCGCTTATGAAATTCAGGGTTGCAGTGGGTCTGGAGCCTACCTGGAATCACTAGGCGCAAGGTGGGAACAGACCCTGGAGGAGGCGCCAGTCGTTCACAGGGCAACACACACTCACACATTCACTCACACCTAGGGACACTTTTCAGTCGTCAATCCACCTAGCAACGGGTGTTTTTTGGACTGTGGGAGGAAACCGGAGCACCTGGAGCAAAGCCAGAAGGACATTAAAAATCATCTTACACTCTGCAGTCATCACAGACGAACAGCTTAAGTTTAAATTCAGAAACATGAACAAGTTCAGAGGCTTTAACTCGTGATTCAGTCTGTGAGTTCCTGTCTGAAAATATTTAACTTTTTTTCCAACCACAGATTGCCTAATTTGCTGAATTACACAGCACAGGAAACAGGAACTGCAGCTTTGCAACACATTATAAGCAGTAAAATTAAAAAAAAAGTTTTACACCTACAACAGCCTGGGCTGCTTTTTCAGGGTCAGGTCCCGTGTCGCTCGGCCGTGGTGATGAATCAGCCTCTGGGCACTAGCCCTAGCACAAGGACAAGGATTTATATAGAAACTCAACCTTATAAACCTGTTAACATTAAAGTATTGTTTTAAATGAGCAGTTTAATTATACTCACCTGGAGCATAACCAGGGGGACGCTAAAGATCATCTCACACTCTGCAGCTATCACTGACCAACAGGTTTGAAATTTAAATTCAGAAACATTCAAAAAGCTCATAAGATGTGTGTTTTTTTTTTTAAACTGAAAACCACAGTTACTTGCTGAGTTTAAAACCACAGGTAAGAACTGTCTCTACTGTCCAGGGAAGGCATTCAGCAACAAAAGCCTTAGTGAAGTCAGGAAGGTAAATCATCATCGCTCCACCTCACGCCCAATCCCCTGATCATCCCTAAGTATTGAATGGAGGACAATCATTCCAGAGAATCCAACACCACTTCTCCACTACCAGCCTTTAACTGGCATCAGACTTTTATCTGCCTCTGAGAGTCCTACTCTATTTGCAACACTTATCCAACAGGGTAAGTAAACACAGGTTTATAGCCTGTGTTTTCTCTGTGTCTGTGTGGGTTTCCTCCGGGTGATTGTCTGTGAGGAGTGTGGTGTGTTCTCTCTGTGTCTGCGTGGGTTTCCTCCGGGTGATTGTCTGTGAGGAGTGTGGTGTGTTCTCTCTGTGTCTGCGTGGGTTTCCTCCGGGTGACTGTCTGTGAGGTGTGTGGTGTGTTCTCTCTGTGTCTGCGTGGGTTTCCTCCGGGTGACTGTCTGTGAGGAGTGTGGTGTGTTCTCTCTGTGTCTGCGTGGGTTTCCTCCGGGTGCTCCGGTTTCCTCCCACACTCCAAAACACACGTTGGTAGGTGGATTGGTGACTTAAAAGTGTCCGTAAGTGTGAGTGAATGTGTAAGTGTGTGTTGCCCTGTGTAGGACTGGCGCCCCCTACAGGGTGTATTCCCACCTTGCGCCCAAACACTACAGCAAACATTCATTCATTGTCTGAAACCGCTTATCAAATTCAGGGTTGCAGTGGGTCTGGAGCCTACCTGGAATCACTGGGTGCAAGGTGGGAACAGACCCTGGAGGAGGCGCCAGTCGTTCACTGGGCAACACACACTCACACATTCACTCACACCTAGAGACACTTTTCAATCGTCAATCCACCTAGCAACGTGTGTTTTTTGGACTGTGGGAGGAAACCGGAGCACCCGGAGGAAACCCACGCAGACACAGAGAGAACACACCACACTCCTCACAGACAGTCACCTGGAGGAAACCCATGCAGACACAGGAAGAACACACTACACTCCTCACAGACAGTCACCTGGAGCGGGTCTTGAACCAACAAAAGTAAAATGTGCAACTTCTCTTCACCCTTCAGACAAAAATACTCAATTTCTCCTATACATTTGTGTACAGTGGCTAGAACAGTGTGGTCCTGATACAGGAGGCTGTTGTCATACACCCTCAGAGTAATGTTATATTTTCTTTGGTTTACTGCAGTCTTAAGAGTAAGAACAATTCCAGTTCCTGCAAAACAACAATGAACAATAATCTACTACAAAGAAAAATGAACATATGTAATTTGAATATTACAAAAATGTGAAATTATAGATGTTGCAAAAGTATTTTGGCCAAGAAAAATAAAGTCAATTTTAGGACAAAGGAGAAAGTGCAGATTCAAACAAGTGGAGCCGTAGCTGATTAATTTCAGCAATGTGGAGCTATTTAACTGTTTCTTCACATTTGTAATGTCTCCCATATTCATTTACAATGTAGAAAAACAGAAAACCATTAAATGAGAACATGGCACTGTACTGTACTGTACATTCAAAACATGTGGAAAATGGCCCAAAACAAAGGAAACCCTCCCTGTGTGGGCGTGTCCAAACATTTGTCTGGTGCTGTATGTATGTTATAAATACAAATATAAGGTCTAATCTTAAACATGAGTGAAATGAGCATAATAACAGATAAAATAACATGACAAATTACCCTCCTTGGATCACCACCTTAACGTGGTGGAGGGGTTTGGCGTGCCTGCATGTGTCTAGGTGCTTTGATGTCTGGGGCAATAGACCCTGGTAGGGCAAATGAGTCCTAGGTGATGGGCCAGGCAAAGAGTGATCCACAAGATCTCCATCAAAAAGAGAACAGCGAGGAGTTAGCGAGAGCTTCCCTTGCCTGAAGCAGGGTTACAGGGTAAAGCTCTGGCTCCTTTACATTCAGTGAGGTTATGTTCCATGTGCCATGAAACCCCCCACCCTCCCAACCCCCGAGCCCTGTGCCCGAGGGGCATTGCCACTCACATGGTTTTGACACTTATCTGTAAGTCAAATGTAGAAAATGTAATTGATTTTATAATATCTGTCATAACAATACAGAAGAATAAAAAAAGAGTTTTTATTGAGTAAAGCCAATCTACAGCACACAATTAGATAAGATACATTTTCACAGTGTAAAAAAAGAGCAAAAGACAAATTAAATGTAAACTTGACACATAAGAAGAGACGATGACTGTAGTTTCCTATTGTTACGTCAGAGAAATTAAGATATGTTCTTGCTGAAGCTTGTAATTGGTTTTTAAGTAAAGGGCTACATCTCTCAAACCCTCAGACAAAAATACTCCACTATTCTCATGCATTCGTGTACAGTGGCTAGAACAGTGTGGTCCTGATGCAGGCGGCTGTTGTCATACACCCTCAGAGTAATGCTGTACTTTCCCTCATTCAGTGCAGTCTTAGGAGTGAGGAGAATTCCAGTTCCTACAGCAAAACAACAATGAACAATAATCTACTACAAAGCAATGTGAACTTTGTAAGAAAATAGAGTGATTGGTACAAAACAGTAACATTAAAGATGCAATTGGTCAATTTTTATGACCCAACAGAAAAGTGCAGATTCAGTTAAACTGAGCAGCAGCAGCTGACTGTTTTACACAATGTGCTCCATCAGAAAAGCCATTTATAATATATTCAACAAATTATGAAGTTGAACATCAAGAGGTCCAAAAGGCAACCATTTAATATTTGGATTTCTGTCTAAAACACAGCATCATGCTCTAAACCCAGAACTCCAGAGCAAAACTGAAAACTTTCAAAGCTGACGTGGGATCCCCATTAAACTGCAGCAGTTATACTCTGTAGCAGAGGAACTAGGAGCAAGTGCTGCACTGTTTAAATTCAATGCAATACGTTTTTATTTGTTTATTGATTTGTTTTAAAAAATTAATAGAAAAATTATTAATTACTATTCTCTTTTGTTAAAGTCATAGAATTTACAAGTGTGTAGCGTAGCCCATGCTGTGCTGTAATTAATATATTTTATACATTGTATGTTTGAACTTATTAAGATATTTAGTTTTAGTTTTTGCTTTTCATCCAAACTTTGTTTTTGCCAAGAAGCCACTAAGAAAAGAGCTTACCCTTTTCGATCATCTCTGCCGTCCAGTGGTCCATACATTCTCCTTGGAGCTCCACCTTAAACGGAGCAGCAAAACCAGGCCCATCTTTATCCGTCACAGACAGCAGCACTGGAGCTGGCTCCTTACTGCACACTGTGATCATCTTCTCTTTAATAACGGGAGAGTTATCATTCACATCCTCCAAATTTATCAGGAGGGTTCCTGTACCAGTGGCTGGGACCTGATCTGTAAATGTGTGAAGTCTATTAGGAGAAACTACACCACGTTTTTAAAGTAAATAAAGAAACAACAAAAAAGTAACAACAAAGAATTACCATCGTCCACAGCCAGGATCAGAGCTCTGTATTTTCCATCTTTCACAAAATGTGACTCTCTGTCCATGGGGCTCTTCACTTTGACGACTCCAGTCTCTCCATCAACACTCACCCAACCAGCAGCATCAGCACCTACATGATACCTACAACAAACAGCAGATACACAATCAATATCAGTGCTTCTTTATGTGAGAGCAAGCAAGTTTTTAAGACTAGGAACTAGCTGTAGGAAACACATTAAGTTCTAAACACAAGAACCTACAAAACAAAAGAGCTAATTCTCATAATTCATTATTTAGCACACAATCCCAACTCTGCCTGTCACTTTTAATAATAAGGATCATGACTGGTGGCGCTTACATCACTTTCTGACCCCTCGCTTTGTCTTGATCAGTGGCAGTGTATTCAATGGGTTGAGAGTCCACTGCCTTTCCTTCAGGAACAGAAATGACTTTCTCCTGTGGATCAAACACTGGAGGGTCGTTCACATCCAGAACGTTCACAGTGACTGTGGCAGTGGATGTGTTCATAGGGCTGTCAAATGGAATATCATTCTCCACAACCACAAGCAGGGTGTACTTTGGGGCTCCCTCAAAGTCCAGAGGCTGAAAAAGTCAGTGAACACAAGAATTAAGACGCCCCAGGGTTTATTCAACTGACAGTTTGAAGTGGTGTCAGTGCTACCTTAACAGTGGTAATGATGCCCTCCTGTTTGTTTGGTCCTGTGCTAACTCTGAAAACTCCACTGGTGTCTCCTTGAATGATCCTGAACTTGGCTGTCCAGGCAGGAGTCTGAGGTTCATCTCCATCAGTCACCACCATCTTCACCACCACAGCTCCCACTATGTTCTCTGGGAGGGACACAGTGTACTGAAAGACAGAAATACACAGGTCTAATACTAAAATAAATGCAGAATAAGGCAATTTGAGTTAACAAAAATTTTAAGTTCAGTCTACAGTGTTATATTCTGTAAACCATAGTGTTTAGTGAAGTGCTTTACCGAGGTCTTCTCAAACTCTGGTGCATTGTCGTTGCTGTGTGTTACATTAACAACAGCTTTTGCTAAAGCTGTGAGGCCACGACCCGCCATATCAGCAGCTTGAACCTCCAGGGTGTATTCAGGATATTTCTGGAAGAATCAAGAGTCATTACTGGGACTTTTAATTTACTGCTGCATTCCACATCAACTCAACTTTAACCTGTGACCATCTCGGTCTGTTCTAACTATATATTATTTAGTGGACAATACTCCTGCTGGATAAAAACATCTGCGGAATACTCACCTCTCTGTTCAGACCCTCAGCTTTGACTCTAATCGCTCCAGTCACAGGATTAATGTCGAACATGTTTGGATTCGGCTCTACTGGATTCTGACTGATGATGGAGTATCTGATATCAGCATTGTCAGTGTTGGGGTCGTCTGCATCAGTGGCTGTGACCTTCATGAACTCCAGTCCTGCACAGAAATATTAACTATCAAACATTAAATAATCCACAGTGAAATACAGATCTCAACAAAAAGCTATGAATGATTATGAAACCTATTTACAAAACATAAATTAAACATAAATTAAAAATAAATTAAACTACCTATTGCTGAAGCTTCTGAAAGAAAGCCATGGAAAGTGTCTTGAGTGAAGACTGGCGTATTATCATTCATATCAATCACATTGACAATAATCTCCATGGGAGCTTCCCCTTCTCCTTCGTCTGCCACAGCGTGGACTTGAAGCTAAAGTTGTCAGAAAAATATAAACTATGTTAAAAGGAAAATGCCTACATGTACTGCCTTAACATAGGTTTCATACGTGTTTTTTCATTCTAACACGCAGTGAGTCTTACATCAGAAACTAAAATCTCTCACCACATAATTATTTTTGACTTCTCTGTCTAAAGGCTTTGTGACAGAGAACCAGCCATTGTTTCTGTTTATGGTAAAAAGCCCCACTGGGGGCAGGTCTGCTCCTCCTCCACTGATGCTGTATGTGATACTAACAGCTTTAGCCTTACTGGACTTGATCTGGGCACAGAGAGACACTTTAGTACAAAATATAAGAGACAGACAAGGATTTCCAGCTTTAGTTAGAGCTCAGTTCTTCTCACTTGCGCTATCTGTTTGGGGAAAGGTCCGTTGTCGTTCTCTGGGAAGTTGATTGGTGGAATCACCAACTCTCTTTTTCTCCTCTTCAACCCCACAGAAGACCCTGGAAACTGCAGAACTGGAACATCTTGGTATGGTAAAAAAAACACCAACACGCACACACACACGCACACACACACACACACACACACACACACACACACCCACACAGGAGGGAAAAAACAAAAAAACAATGATACACATAATAATATAATTTCTTTATTTACCTAATTTAGCTGATTTATGCTGGTCAGGTGCTGAATATATATTGTGTTATGTGATGTTAGTGGATTAATGAAATGACAATTCTAATAATAATCCTTATGATTTTTGGCTGTAAAATTTAGTTACATATGTTAAAGACTCATATAGTGCACTAAAGTCTAACCTTAACCATGACAATGAAATGAGTTTAAACATGAAACAGCTAAAACAATCTTTTATATGACAAATAAAAAAGAATTTAAATGAGATATTTTGCTATACTGTTTGAGGAGTGTTCTGCTGATGCACTCCAAGCACAAACCTAAGCGACCTTCATTTAAAATATAAACAGGCATTTCATTGTAATTTCAAGTTCAAGTTCAAGAAGTTCATTGTCATTTCAGCAGTATACAGTGTTTACAGTACACAGTGAAACGAAATAGCGTTCCTCCAGGACCAAGGTGCTACATAAGACAATACACAACATTAAAGTGCGACTAGTGCAAAGCTAGTGCAACATGAAACAGTGCACACACATTAAAGTGCAAAAGACATAGAACATAAAACAATACACAACATTAAAGTGCAAATAGTACAAATCTAGTGCAACATAAAACAGTGAATACACATTAAAGTGCAAAAGATATGGCTAAGAAAATACAAAACAATGTCCCTACAGTACAATACAGTACAGTAGAATGCAATACAAGACAAGGGAAAACCATAAGTACGGAGGGGGTGAGGGAGAGGGACACTGCAATTTAAAGTGTATTTGTGCTGTAAACGGTAACTGGATGTAAACATGATGTAAACCGGATATGTGTAAACAGTACACTCATTTACAGTCCAACAGACCAGTGTTTGCGCGAAGAAGTGTGTGTGTGTGTGTGTGTGTGTGTGCTTCTTCAGTCCAGTCTCAGTCTCTAGATGTTCAGGAGTCTGATAGCATTCGGGAAGAAGCTGTTACGGAGTCTGGATGTGAGGGCTCGAATGCTTTGATACCTTTTTTCAGACGGCAGTAGGTTGAGGAGTGTGTGTGAAGGGTGTGTGTGATCTCCCACAATGCTGAGTGCTTTGCGGGTGCAGCGAGTGGTGTAGATGTCTGTAATGGAGGGAAGAGACACACCGATAATCTTCTCAGCTGTCCTCACGATCCGCTGGAGGGACTTGCGATCTGCCACAGTGCAGTTTCCAAACCAGACAGTGATGCAGCTGGTCATGATGCTCTCGATGACTCCTCTGTAGAAAGTGGTGAGAATTGGAAAGGGGAGATGAGCCTTCTTCAGCCTTCGCAGAAAGTAGAGGCGTTGCTGGCTTTCTTTCTGATGTTACTGGTGTTAGTGGACCAGGTGAGATCATCCGCTAGGTGAACACCAAGGAATTTGGTATTCCTGACAATCTCCACAGCAGAGTTGTCGATGTTCAGCGGCGAGTGCTCACCCCTTGTTTTTCTGAAGTCTACAACCATCTCTTTGGTTTTGTCCACGTTCAGAGACAGGTTGTTGACTTCACACCAGTCAGTTAGCCGCTGCACCTCCTCTCTGTATGCTGACACGTCATTCTTACTGATGAGACCCACCACAGTCGTGTCATCAGCGAGCTTGATGATATGATTTGAGCTGTGCATCGCTGCACAGTCATGGGTCAGCAGTGTGAACAGCAGTGGACTGAGCACGCAGCCCTGGGGGGCTCTAGTGTTCAGTGTGATGGTGCTGGAGGTGTTCCTACCGATCCGGACTGACTGAGGTCTCCCAGTCAGGAAGTCCAGGATCCAGTTGCAGAGAGAAGTGTTAAGGCCCAGTATATTCAGCTTCCCGAACAGGTGCTGAGGAATGATGGTGTTGAATGCTGAGCTGAAGTCTATGAACAGCATTCCGGCATATGTGTCTTTCTTGTCCAGGTGGGTGAGTGCCAGGTGCAGCGTGGTGGATATGGCATCGTCCGTTGAACGGTTAGGACGATACGCGAACTGCAGTTCACTTTGGTGCCTGGGGAACCTTTAGGGACCTTCCTTAAGGGCATCTCTGTTCTACCAACCCCACCACCCCTGATTTTTCCTTCCAGTCCCCCACCCTTTTCTTTAACCTTTAGGCCACTGCTGCCACTGTGGATCTCTTAGCAGCAATGGAATATGGCATAAGAAAACCATGTTTTTATTAGTGTATAATTGCCTGTAGTTGCCCAGAAATGACAGTGCTAGCTCTACAGAGGACATTTCATGTTGTAAGGGCGATTTTTCGCAGCTTGGAGGTGTAATGGATGGGCAATCTGTTCACCACTAGATTTCACTAAATCTTATTCAGTGCACATTTAACTACAGTACTTTATTTAATTTAGCATATTATGAAATAAAAAAATATTCTGACAGCTGCTGGACAGTGGGTGGGTCTTGTGACTTGCAGGGGTGTAAACCATCATACCTACCAGCCCCTCCACACACTGTTTATTTATTTGAGGAGGTTTAATGTTGTAGTTAGCTGAGTTTGTGTGTGTTTGACCTTGGTGTTTACCAAGATGTGGTGTTGTATGAGGGTGCATCATCTAGCAGAAGGGGTCTGCATGCATGTGTTGCCCCTGAATCTCACCACACATCAAGCTTAAATACTATGGGAATTTACTCGTCCTGTTCCCTATGCCCATGTCAAGGTGTAGTAATAACACACGTAAAGGATGTTAAAAGTCAGAATGGCTGTGTTCCATTTGCCCACCTTCTTCACATTACAATAACAGAGACCCAAGCTCTTGATCCGTGTAAATCTTATACAAAGCAAGAATATCATTTTATTTTTCAAAAACAGTAACATTTCTCACTTTCAACATTTGGACTTTTTTATTTAAATGAGGGATTGAATGCTATGACCACAGCCAGTGGGTTTCCAACTAACTGCCGAATTACAGACTCCTTATTCTCGGTGTATGTTCATATATTATACAAATATACATATAAATATGAAGACATTCATAAACAAAACCTCTTGTTTTTACTAAAACTAATATTACTTCTTTTTCCGAACTGAAATTTTACTGGTGTTTTGTTGCTGTTGCCGTGTGTCCGTCTGTGTGCACAAGCAGAAACATCTAGAACACTGAACACAAACAGGAGAACCCTACCTGCAACTGCCAGGACATCTTTTTCAAGGTCAGATCCCGTGTTTCTCAGCTGTGGTGATGAATCAGCCTCAGGGTTCAAAGCCTGGAATAAGGAACAATATTTAAATAGAAATGCAACATTAGGAAATTGTTTCAATATGACATTTCAGTCATAAATATACACTATAATCCCTAATTCTCATTTTACTCAATTTACCCACATTATACTCACCTGGAGCAAAGCCAGAAGGACATTGAAAATCATCTTACACTCTGCAGTCATCACTGACCAACAGCTTTGGTTTAAATTCAGAAACATGAAGATGTTCATAGGTTTAATCTGTAGTTTAGTCTGTCAGTTCCTGTCTGATAATTTTTTACTTTTTTTTTCTAACCACAGCTTGCCTAATTTGCTGAATTTCAAACCACAGGAAACAGGAACTGCAGCTTTGCAAACACATTATAAGCAGTAAAATAAAAAAGTTTTACACCTACAACAGCCTGGGCTGCTTTTTCAGGGTCAGGTCCCGTGTCGCTCGGCCGTGGTGATGAAGCCTCTGGGCACTAGCCCTAGCACAAGGACAAGGATTTATATAGAAACTCAACCTTATAAACCTGTTAACATTAAAGTATTGTTTTAAATGAGCAGTTTAATTATACTCACCTGGAGCATAACCAGGCGGACACTAAAGATCATCTCACACTCTGCAGCTATCACTGACCAACAGGTTTGAAATTTAAATTCAGAAACATCAAAAAGCTCATAAGCTGTGTGGCTTTTTTTTTTTTTTAAACTGAAAACCACAGTTACTTTGTGATGATGTACAGTACCTGTGACACATCACCAAGAGAAACCATTATGTATACTTACCTGTACTTACTCACCTGCATACGGGTCATGTGAGAGGGAAAAGAGTACTATCTCTTGATGCTGAGTTTTACTTACCTGGTTGAATCCATTCTCCACAGAGGGAAGAGGGAACTAGCATCTAGAAGAGGGAAAATATATTAACTAATAAATATTGATATTATGAATGAATGTTAAACATGCCATGGCCGTAATTGAATCTTGGTACAGTTGTTACTTCATTGTTAATTTTTATTGTTTATGAAACTTGTGTATCCAAGATACAATAACTTTTACCTCTTAAGGGAATGGTATATTCTAAGGGGCGGGGCTACCTATATATATACCACACAAGGGTAAAAGAAAGGAAGACTCTGCTAGACCGTAGCGAGAGGAGCATAACCTAAGGGCATAATAAGACTCAATTGATTTAGTTGTCTTTATCCTTTTTGTCTCTGCTAATAGAGAATTTTGTTTTGTTAATTTTTTTTGTTCACAAGGAGCGCGCGTGTATATATATTGTAAATAGTAATATAAAGTCTGGTGTGTAAATAAAGGTGGAAGGGAACCAAAAGTCGAACCTCTCGGTGTTATTTCGAGTCGACCTTATAACATCTCAGGCCTCTCGCCCGACTCTACCCATAGAGAACACCTCCCACCATTTCACTTTGCGATGGTGAAGGGGTGAGCTTTATCACAAATGGTGGCAGTGACTACGAACCTGATGACAGCGACCACATATAGTCCACGACAAGAAACGAGAGAAAGGTACGACACCGAAAGCAGAGGAGCATTGTGCAACTCCATTAATTACCACTAGGAGAAGATGGCTCCCAAGAAACCACCAGTCACCCAGACACGGAGCGAAGAAGAGGAATGCGAGTCAACCACCGACAAAGGGAATACATCGGAGATTACCAACTTACAGCAGATGCTCGAAAGCTTTTTCAGTTCTCAACAACAGAGGGATGAAGAACTGTGGAGAGAAGCGACGAAGCAAGAGCTGAGGTGGCGTTCCCTACAACACCAGTTCGGCCTTCTACAGGAAGAAGTAAGGAGGGACCAAAGTGGAGTACAACAACACAGGGAAACGAAGCATTCCACAACAGCATCGCACACAAGAATATACAGACCCGCGACTCCGGCAGTAAGTGCACACGACGCGATGGGAGATCAATTAAGGACAACACAGGTAGCGTGGCCAAGACTCCCGCAACTTAAAGATGAGGATGACATCGAACATTACTTCATAATGTTTGAGCGGTTAGCGCTATCGGCTAGATGGCAGAAAACGGACTGGGCTTTTCATCTGGTCCCCTTGCTGGAAGATAAGGCAAGAGCAGCCTACGTCGCCATGAGCGTTTAAGAGATAAATGACTTTGAAGCAGTAAAAGAGGCTATTCTCAGGAAGTTTGAGATTAACCCTGAGACTTACAGACAGCGTTTCCGTAAAGGGCACGTATTAAAGAACGAGACGCCGAGGGAACTATTCACGCGGCTCACGGGACTTTATGAGAGATGGATACGTCCAAAAGACAAGACAAAAGAGGACATCGGACAGACCATTGTTCTGGAACAGTTCCTGAGCGTAATCAATCCAGAATTGAAGAGCTGGATATTGGAACGAAGCCCGACTTCTGCGGAGCAAGCGGTTGAAATGGCAAAAGCTTTCATCATGGCACGACAACCCGAGGGTGTAGTGGAGTATAGACCTAAGATATATTTGGACAGATTGAAATGAAGAAATGAAAAGTTTTGAATTAAAACTTTTCCAGTCTGAATAGGACCGTTCCTCTGCGACCAAGTCACATTCCAGAGGATTGTTTGTACCTGCGGGGTTGAAGGACTTTACAACCACGCACACACACATAAGATCAAACACTCTCCAGGGCATCTGGATCCCCCGACACCCCTTCTCTTTTAACTAACAGGAACTGTCGAGATAACCAATTTTTTATAATGCTTTCAAGAGACAGGGACCTCAAACAAAAGGAAGGGTTATAATCCCGCTTGGGACAAAGTGGCTCCTCAATGTCTCAATCCTTATCTCGAACCACTAAACAGACAGCCCAGATGGTCAAACTGATTGAACTCGGGTTGACCTCTCGTTAACCAACGCATGGACCAACAGCGACCCCAAATGGACACTGGCGAAACTACGCCTCGCTCGGAGTCGCCGGAAACCATAGCGGAAAATAGTCGAACTCTGAATTATTTGTGTATAAATAAATGTATTAATGTCACTTTATGTACCCTCAGATGAATGCCTACCTTCTAATGAAATGTTGTATCTTGTGGATTGTTTCTATCATGAAGAGAAAATGGATTAATATTTTACTTTCCCAGCGTGTCATCATGAATTGGACGTAAAACAACGTACTAAAGATGAAACCTTATGTAAGCTCGACAGAAGTAACGGACCACGAAAGAAAGCGGAAAAGAGAGGACGCCGATAACAACAACAACGAGGAGATCCGAGAAACTTTGAACAACAAAGAAACACTTTCTTCTCCACGCCGACAACGAAACAAAGGAAAATCTCAGACTTCAGAAAAAGCTTACGAGAGACGTCTCGAAATTAGCTAAGAGTATGAAGTTTTACTAATACGTCGAGTAATTTGAATATCTTCTTTTCTTTTAATCGTGTTTATGTCTTATAACCCAATCTAAGTTTAATCTCACGACTGATCGAAGCAGGTGAACTTATTCGTGGCCAGAGTAAGGAAACACTGCCGAGATACCAAAAAGTCTCAGAATAAGTAAGTTTATTGAAGCGATTTTCAGTTCTGGAACTGCAGCAACCAGCGAACCTTTCGTCTAAGACGTCCATATTTTGGACTCTCCCACTCCGGACCGAAGGCCGAAGAGAGGATCCTGCCGCCTGCGTCATCACACTCCGGGTACGCCCGAGACAACTCAATCAACGAAGAAAGACCTCCACGCTAACTCAGCCTGGATGCTTCTGCGGTAAGAACCGCGAGACTAAGTGAGACGCCTCCACTCCCAGGACTTCAAAGAGCCTCTGCATCCAAACGAGTGGTGAAAATCGACGAAAAAGTAAGCTAAACTTATGCATTTCCAGAGCTGAAAACCGAATTAAGTTCTTGATAAATTTTGTATTAATTAAACCTTAGCTAGTAACTTTAGCCACAAGTCAGAAGCGCCTAGCTCACCTTTAAGCTCGAATCAGTTCCCCCTGCCGGACACCGTGAGATTACAAGGTTGTGCTATGTTAATTAAATACTTCTCTTTATTAATAAAACTCTCATTCTTTGAAATCACAGTGTTTGCAATTTGTTTATTATTTTCCTGAAAATCCTGACGTACTCATTTAGCATGATTATTATTCATTCTCAAACTAATTATTAATGTTTTAATTGCCTAAGCCAATTATAAATTTTAATTAATTTCATTAAGTTAAATATCAGAGATTGGAGGAGTTTGAATAAGGTCAAGGCTATAAAACAAATAATAAAATATATAGATATATGTTACACTACAAGGGAGAGTTCCAGCTCGGAAAGTCAACCTTCACCAAATAGACCAGTAAGTTTGAGAGACGTGACTATGGTAGTGGTGTTGAACATTCAAAGCCAGCCTTTAAAATGCAGTGGTATAAGTCCAGTAAAAGCTCAGCTGAAAAACCAAAAATAAGATGTTTTAGCTGTAACCAAATAGGACACAAAAGCTCTGAATGTCAATATCCTCCCACTAGCTCTAACCAACTGTGCTACACCCCTAGAAAAGAAAATCCCTTTAGTACACAGGAATGTAGTGATGAAACCACAGTAACAGTTAAATTGAATGGCAAACAGTTTATGGCTTTACTAGATATGGGGGCAAGCCAAACTTTAGTCACACAAGCATGTCTTGAAAACTCTCAATATAGCCTTACAGGTACGTTAAAGGTCAGATGCATACATGGTGATGAGCAGATTTATCCTACAACTGAGGTTAATATATCAATTAAAGGGCAAACCTACCTGGTACGCGTAGGCGTGGTACAAAACGCTTCATATCCCATCATACTAGGCAGAGACATCCCTATTTTGATTGATTTATTGAACTATAAAAATGTAAAAATGGCAGAGGCATTGCAGGTAGTGACCAGGCAAAGCAAAAAAAAATTAGCCAAAGAAACCACTGAACTTTTTAGGGAATTGCCATATGCTGCAGAAACTAAAAAAAAGACAAGGAGAGATGTAAGGAAAGCAAAAGTTATGGGAACCAAATGTCTGGAGAAAATAGAACTGCCAGATACAGATAACATTAGTTTACCCATTAACTTTGAACAACTCCAAAATTTAGATGAAACTTTAAAACCACTATTTGAAAAAAGCAAACAATATAGTGACAACACTGATAAAGGTTGCCACTTAGCGATTAAAGATAACAAACTATATAGAATCACTGATAAAGGTGAGCAACTAGTACTCCCGGTAAGCCTTAGGGAGAAAGTGCTTAAAATGGGACATTCAGATCCCTGGGCAGGCCACTTCGGGCAAGCTAAAACATTCAGCCGCATAGCATACAGATTTTACTGGCCAGGTCAGTATGCAGATGTGATTAAATACTGCAATAATTGCCCGGAATGTCAACTCACTGCAACTCTAAAAAAGTCGGACAAGGTGCCTATGGTGAGCATGCCTATAATAGACATACCATTCTCTCGCATAGCAATGGACGTAGTAGGGCCGTTACCTAGAACAAAAAACGGAAACCGTTACATTTTAGTAATATGCGACTATGCGACAAAATATCCAGAGGCTTTTGCCCTCAAAAACATTAAAACTTGTCAAATTGTCAATGCTCTGATACAACTTATTTCAAGAGTAGGGATCCCGAAAGAGATATTGACAGACAGGGGCACTAACTTCACTTCAAAACAGATAAAGCAAGTGTACAATCTATTAGGCATTAAAAGTATTCACACCACACCATATCACCCTTAAACTGATGGGTTGACGGAACGTTTCAATAAGACTCTGAAACAAGTTTTACAGAAGGTGACGAACAACAACGGTACAGACTGGGACATGTGGTTACCCTATGTGCTGTTCGCGTATCGTGAAGTACCTTAAGCTTCCACCGGATTTTCCCCGTTTGAACTCCTTTACGGAAGACAGGTGAGAGGTCCGATGGATGTCCTGAAAGAAGCTTGGGAAGGTGAGAAGAGTGAACAGAAACTGAACATATTAACGTATGTCTTGAAGATCAGAGACAAGTTGAGTCAATTGACAAGTACTGTCCATGAAAACATGGAGAAAGCTCAAGAACAGCAAAAACACTGGTATGATAAAGTGGCAAGGAAGAGAATTCTGCAAGTCGGGCAGAAAGTGCTTATTCTACTACCCACCAGTGACACTGGGCTTTTAGCCAAATGGCAGGGGCCATATAAAGTGCAAAGACAAGTCGGAGAAGCTACATATGAACTCCACCTGCCTGACAGACTCCACCTGCCTTGCACAGTGAATCTGGGTAGGCTCCGGACCCACCGCGACCATCCATCCATCCATTATCTGTAACCGCTTATCCAATTTAGGGTCGCGGGGGGTCCAGAGCCTACCTGGAATCATTGGGCGCAAGGCGGGAATACACCCTGGAGGGAACGCCAGTCCTTCACAGGGCAACACAGACACACACATTCACTCACACACTCACACCTACGGACACTTTCGAGTCGCCAATCCACCTGCAACGTGTGTTTTTGGACTGTGGGAGGAAACCGGAGCACCCGGAGGAAACCCACGCGGACACGGGGAGAACACACCAACTCCTCACAGCCCACCGCGACCCTGAACTGGATAAGGGTTACAGACAATGAATGAATAATTACTAATTAATTAAAAAGTCAAATATGCCAAATAAAACACATACAATGCATATTTTTACACCACACAATATACATTTATTGATAAAAATTGTAAAATGAATACAGCAGAATTAGAAAAGAGTTTTAAGAATTAAACACACAGTAAAGCAGTTATTGTATTTGAAAACAATCTACAGCAAACATCAGATAAAACAAATATATTGCAGTGTAAATAAAGATTTTGTTTAATTATTGAGATTGTAGTTGATTTTTAAGTAAAATGTGCAAATTCTCTCAAACCTTCAGACAAAAATACTCCACTTCTTCTATACATTCGTGTACAGTGGCTAGAAAAATGTGATGCTGAAACAGGAGGCTGTTGTCATACACCCTCAGAGTAATGTTGTATTTTCCCTGCTTCAGTGCAGTTTTAGGAGTGAAGACAATTCCAGTTCCTACAGCAAAACAACAATGAACAATAATCTACTACAAAGCAATGTGAACTTTGTAAGAAAAAGGTCAATTAAAGGTTGTGTGTGAGAGCTACTGAAGATAAAACAGGGACAGAAAGGACTATTAGGAATAAGAGACGAAAGGTAATATTTAACTAGTGGTGCTGGGTTGTCCGTTCTGTCACACTACAAATTAATTTGGCCAAAAAATGTGCTTTCAGTTTTAGGACCAAAGAAAAAAGTGCAGATTCCGTTAAACTGAGCAGCCACTGACTGATTTACACAGTGTGGAGCAATTTCACTGTTCCCACGAGTAAGAAAGAAATTGAAAATAGATTCAACAAAGTATAAAGTTAAACATTAAAAGGTCCAAAATGCCAGCACTTAAATACTTTGATTTTTACCTAAAACAGCTCCAGCTCCAAACTCAGAACTCCAGAGCAAAACTGAAACGTATCAAAGCTGACACGGGCTTCCTGTTCAGCAGCTTTTTACTGGAGTTTTCTGATCCACTTTAAACTGTGCAGCAGTTAGATTCTGGAGCAGAGGAATCAGAGTGAAACTGCTGCAGTGTTTGAGGTAGAACACAAAATTCAAATAAATTAAGGCTTGTTACAAAATGAATAGAGAAAATGCTATTCTCTGTTGTTGAGGACAGTGTATTTAGCAGCATGTGATGTAGACCACACTGTACTGTAATATATTTTACACATATTACGCTTGAACTTTAAGATTTTTTTTAAATATTTGTTCTTGTTCTTTAGCTGACCTTGTTTATGTCAAGAAGTCACATAGTAAAGAGCTTACCATTTTTGTCCATCTCGGCCGTCCAGTAGTTCCTACTTTCTCCTTGGAGCTCCACCTTAAACGGAGCAGCAAAACCCGGCCCATCTTTATCCGTCACAGACAGCAGCACTGGAGCTGGCTCCTTACTGCACACTGTGATCATCTTCTCTTCAATAATGGGAGAATTCACAGCAGCCAAATTTATCAGGAGGGTTCCTGTACCAGTGGCTGGAACCTGATCTGTAAATGTGTGAAGTCTGTTAGGAAAAGCTACACCATGTTACTTTGTAAATAGAGAACATTAATCATAGAGTTACCATCGTCCACAGCCAGGATCAGAGCTCTGTATTTTCCATCTTTCACAAAATCTGACTCTCTGTCCATGGGACTCTTCACTTTGACGACTCCAGTCTCTCCATCAACACTCACCCAACCAGCAGCATCAGCACCTACACGATACCTACAACAAACAGCAGATACACAATCAATATCAGTGCTTCTTTATCTGAGAGTCCAAGAAAACAATTAGGTGTTTTTTGTTTTGCATACCTAAAGGAGCACTAAGTAAGACTTTGTATTTTTACTCCTGGGCTCCCCCTAAAGTTGCACAGTGAAATTCACCCAAAGTAGCACTGCCCCCCCCCCCCCCCCATTATTCAGTGAAGCATCACAATGATTTTGAAGATTTTGAATGATTTTGTAATTTTAGAGTAAATATAGTACCTAGGGTTCCTTTAAAGCTAGCTGTGGGAAACATATTAGTTACAACAAAAACCTACAAGTCAAAAAATCTCCTCAAGTAAAGAAAACAAAAACCAATAAAAGCGAAATATCACACCAAAATAAATGATCTGAAATATTCCCATCACATTTAGAAATAAGGTTATGTTTGAATCTCTTACATCACGGTCTGAGTCCTCGCTGTATCTGGATCAGTGGCGGTGAACACAGTCAGCTGAGAACCAACAGCTGTATCTTCAGGTACAGAAACCTCTTTCACCTCTGGATCAAACACTGGAGCTTCATTCACATCCGGGACGTTCACAGTGACTGTGGCAGTGGACGTGGTCATGGGTTTAGCAAAAGGAACGTCGTTCTCCACAACCACCAACAGAGTGTACTTTGGGTTTGTCTCAAAGTCCAGAGGCTGGAGGAACACAGAAGAAAAGTCAGTGAACTCAAGAATTAAGACGCCCCAGGGTTTATTCAATTGACAATTTGAAGTGGTGTCAGTGCTACCTTAACAGCGGTAATGATGCCCTCCTGTTTGTTTGGTCCTGTGCTAACTTTATAAACTCCACTGGTGTCTCCTTGAATGATCCTGAACTTGGCTGTCCAGGCAGGAGTCTGGGGTTCATCTCCATCAGTCACAGCCATCTTCACCACCACTGCTCCGACAGTATTCTCTGGGACAGACACAGTGTACTGAAAGACAAAAACACACGTCTTAATAAAGAATCACTTTCCTTAGTTTGAACACAACACACAGATATGATTCAGGATTAAAGACAGATTAAATCTTAACCAAAAGTCCAGTCTACTGTGTTATTGTGTGTAAATCATTGTGTGTAATGAAGTGCTTTACCGAGGTCTTCTCAAATTTGGGTGCATTGTCGTTGCTGTCTGTTACTTCAATGAGAACTTTTGCAATGGATGTGCGGCCAGAACCCATCATATCTGCAGCTCGAATCCTCAACTCGTATGCAGAGTAGTTCTGGAAGAATCAAGAGTCATGATCAGGAAATGATTTTATTCCACATCAACTCAGCTTTCACCAGTGACCATCTTAGCCTTTTCTAATGATATATACATTTACTGATCCTGAAGGAGACAGCAGCATCACAGCATTTTTCAGTACATAATAAATATGGCCCTCTCCAGTGTAGGCTCCGAACCCACCACGACCCTGAACCGAATAAGCGCTTAAAGACAATAAATGAATGGATGAATAATACATATGAGAGGGGTATATATATATATATATATATATATATATATATATATATATACACACAAACACACATGTGAATTATGTGAATTATGCACATGACATTTGCAAAAGCACCCTCAGTAGGTTTTGCACTAAAACATATGAAGTGATAAAATATATAGCAACACAAGTCTATATACACACTCTGTATTTAAATGACATTAAAGTAACACTAGGTAAGATTTGGTATTTTTGCTCCTATGCGCCCCCTAAAGCTGCAGGGTGTAATTCATTTTTACAGCAGTGCCCTGAAATCAACAGAGAGGGGGAGGGAGAGGGCTGATTTCCTACCGTCCTCCAAGTGTTACATAGTGTACTGTCTGCAGTTCTGAGCCATGATTAGCAAAGGCAGAGGCTCTATTCTCCATATTACAGCTCAGTGGAGCATCACAATGACCTTGGAGCTGTAATTTTAAGGTAAAAAAACAACAAGAGTAGCCTAAGTATTTATTAGTAACCGGTCCTTCACAGGGCGACACACACACTCACACTCACACCTACAGACACATTTGAGTCGCCAACCCACCTACCGTCATGTGTTTTTGGACTGTGGGAGGAAACCGTAGCACTCGGAGGAAACTCACACGGACACAGGGAGAACACACCACACTCCTCACAGATAGACACACGGAGGAATGCAATAAGTTTTGAGAAAGTGAAACTATCATTAAAAATATTATTACTACAAACCACAGTGACCAGAGTGATCAGCTCTGAGAGCAGAAATAAACTGAAACTTTGACAGAAGCAGGAAAGGTAAAAAATAACCGGGTAAAATGAGTGCATATAAATAACATAAACTATAAACTACTACAAACTACTGTATATAAACTACTAGCTATGCTTCCTCAGTGGACATCAATGTGCTTTTATATGTCGTGCTGGAGAAGAGCCTCACCTCTCTGTCCAGTCCATCAGCGCTGACTCTAATCGCTCCAGTCACAGGATTAATGTTGAACATGTTTGGATTCGGCTCTACCGGATTCTGACTGAAGATGTAGTATCTGATATCAGCATTTTCTGTGTTGGGGTCGTCTGCATCAGTGGCTGTGACCTTCATGAACTCATGTCCTGCACAGAAAGTAATAATGACAATCAAACATTAAACAATCCACAGAGAAATACAGATCCACACTAAACTCTATGAATAATTATGAAACCTACCTGTACAACATAAATTAAACATAAATTAAACATAAATTAAACTACCGATTGGTGTAGCTTCAGGAACACGGACTTTGTAAATGGATCGTGTGAAAACTGGTACATTATCATTCACATCAATCATGTTGATAATAAATTTAATGGGAGCTTCTCCTTCTCCTTTTGCTGCCACAGCGTGAGCTTGAAGCTGAAATTGGCAGAAACAAACCATACAAACCATGTGAAAAGGACAGTGCCTATACGTGTTGCTTTAACAAACATTTCTTTAGTGATTTCTGACGCTAACTTTTAGACGCTTACAGTCGCAGAATCAAAAACTCTTACCACATATTTATTTTTGAATTCTCTGTCTACAGGCTTTGTGACGTAGAGCCAGCCAGTGTCTCTGTTGATGGTGAAAAGTCCCACTGGGGGCCGGTCTGCTCCTTCTCCAGTGATGCTGTATGTGATATTAACTTCTTCAGACTTATTAGATTTGATCTGGACACAGAAACAATTGTGTAAATTTGGTATAAAATAAAACAGACAGAGAGGTATTTCTAAATTGAGTTAGAGATCAGTTCTACAAACCTGCACCAACGCTTTGGGGAAAGGTCCGTTGTCATTCTCTGGGAAGTTGATCGGTGGAATCACCCACTCTCTCTTTCTCCTCTTTAACCCCACAGAAGACTCTGGAAACTGCAGAACCTGAACGTCTTGGTAGAACCCTGTTTATAAATAATAAACAGAAAAGGAAAAGGAAAACAACCTAGTAATTTCACAACCGGTGTTATATTAACGGATTTATATTGGTCTGGTGTTGGTTAAATATTCATTCATTCATTGCCTATGAACTTTATTCCAGTTCAGGTTCCTGGTGGATGCAAAGCCTACCTAGAATCATTGGGTGCAATGCAGGAACACACCCTGGAGGCGGCGTCAGTCCTTCACAGGGTGACACAAACTCACACATTCACTCACACCTACAGACACTTTTGAGTCACCGATCCACCTACCAACGTGTGTTTTATAGAGCAGTGGAGGAAACTGGAGCAACGGGAAGAAACCCACGCGGACACGGAGAACACACCACACTCCTCACAGACAGTCACCCGGAGCGGAACTCGAACCCACAACCTCCAGGTCCCTGGAGCCGTGACCGAGACACTATCTGCTGCACCCCGTGCTGTCCGTAATAAAGTTAGTGTAATAATATTAACACAATCTGCAGGTGTCTGTATTTTTTTATTTTTTTTGCATTAGTTACATATTTTAAAGGCTCATATCATGCACTAAGCAAAGCCAGAAGGACATTAAAAATCATATTACACTCTGCAGTCATCACTGACCAACAGCTTTAGTTTAAATTCAGAAACATGAAGAAGTTCAGAGGCTTTAATCTGTGTGGTTCAGTCTGTGAGTTCCTGTCTGACAATTTTTTACCTTTTTTTCCTAACCACAGATTGCCTTATTCTGTGAATTTAAAACCACAGGAAACAGGAACTGCAGCTTTGCAAACACATTATAAGCAGTAAAATTAAAAAAAAAGTTTTACACCTACAACAGCCTGGGCTGCTTTTTCAGGGTCAGGTCCCGTGTCGCTCGGCCGTGGTGATGAATCAGCCTCTGGGCACTAGCCCTAGCACAAGGACAAGGATTTATATAGAAACTCAACCTTATAAACCTGTTAACATTAAAGTATTGTTTTAAATGAGCAGTTTAATTATACTCACCTGGAGCATAACCAGGGGGACGCTAAAGATCATCTCACACTCTGCAGCTATCACTGACCAACAGGTTTGAAATTTAAATTCAGAAACATCAAAAACCTCATAAGCTGTGTGGTTTTTTTAAAACTGAAAACCACAGTTACTTGCTGAGTTTAAAACCACAGGTAAGAACGGTCTCTACTGTCCAGGGAAGGCATTCAGCAACAAAAGCCTTAGTGAAGTCAGGAAGGTAAATTATCATCGCTCCACCTCACCCCCAATCCCCTGCTCATCCCTAAGAATTGAATGGAGGACAATCATTCCAGAGAATCCAACACCACTTCTCCACTACCAGCCTTTAACTGGCATCAGACTTTTATCTGCCTCTGAGAGTCCTACTCTATTGGCAACACTTATCTACAGGGTCTGGACAAGCTCTGTGTGCATTTGCACATTTGTGTCAACAATGGCTCAAAATTAAAGTAAACATTTGGACATACAGCATATATATGATGATTAAAAAAACACTACATAATATATTTACCTTAGAATTACAGCTTCAATAACATTGTGATGCTCCACTGAGCTGGAATAGAGAGAATAGAGCCTCTGTCTTTGCTATTTTGTAAAGTGCTGTAAAAATGAATTACACTAGGGGGCGACACAGGAGAAAAACCCCAAATCTAATCCAGTGTCCAGTAAAGACAACTCTAACCATTAGGTCATGGCCAGCTCCACACGTCGAACAAGACATTCATTGCATTGTATTTGCATTGTTCTTAATCTGTGAATACTGCTCCAGACCACTCAGATGTTTATAGCCTGATCATCCTTGTGCATAACCATTTGCAGGATCCTGAAGTTAGTACCATATTAAACACTCAGTGACTATTTTTTGTCTAGGGAGCTGATATTTCTTGTAACTTTTTTTAAATGTACTTCTGCACCTCCCCTCCTCATCAATTATTGTCAGTTCTAATGCTTTACATATTCTACTCTGACACTGGAAACCTATTTTGATTCAGATATTAGTGACTGGTGCCTCAGAATAAAAGAATTGAAAAAAACCAAATCTGAGAAGAAAAAAAAGAGTAATTTTATTGTTCAGTGAAACCTACCTGTAAGTTTTTAAAATGACTGATTACTAATTAGGGGCGGCACGGTGGTGCAGCAGGTAGTGTCTCTGTCACAGCTCCAGGGACCTGGAGGTTGTGGGTTTGAGTCCCACTCCAGGTGACTGTTGGTGAGGAGTGTGGTGTGTTCTCCCTGTGTCCGCGTGGGTTTCCTCCCACGGTCCAAAAACACACTTTGGTAGGTTGATTGATGATTGAAAAGTCTGTAACCTTTATCCGGTTCAGAGTCACGGTAGGTCTGGGGCCCACCTGGAATCATTTGGTGCAAGGCAGGAATACACCCTGGAGGGGGCACCTGTTCTTCACAGGGCAACACACATTCACTCGCACACTCACACCTACAGACACTTTTTAGTCACCAATCCACCTACCAACGTGTGTTTTTTTGGACTGTGGGAGGAAATTGGAGCACCCAGAGGAACCCCACGCAGACACAGAGAGAACACACCACACTCCTCACAGACGGTCACCCGGAGCGGGACTCAAACCCACAACCTCCAGGTCCCTGGAGCTGTGACAGAGACACTACCTGCTGCACCACTGTGCTGCCCTTACAGCAAACAATCAGATAAATCTGAAACATATTGCAGTGTAAATACAGAATTAAACACAAATTAAATGTAAACTTGAAATTTTTAATCTGACAATTTGTGTATTTTCCTTCTTATTGCTTCAAAGAAATTAAGATGAAGCTGAAGTTTGTTATTGGGTTTTAAGTAAAACATGCAACTTCTTAACCCTTCAGACAAAAATACTCCACTTCTCCTATGCACTCATATACAGCTGCTAGAACAGTGTGGTCCTGATACAGGAGGCCGTTGTCATACACCCTCAGAACAATGTTGTATTCTCCCTGCTCCAGTGCAGTGTTAGGACTGAGGACAATTCCAGTTCCTACAGCAAAACAACATTGAACAATAATCCATTACAAAGAAATTTAAACATTGTGAGAAAAGTAGGATTACAACAAAGTGAAATGTAGGATGCTGTCATAATGGGGGTGTGCACAAGTGGCCAAGGAGTAATGGAAGGAGGTATATGCAGGAGAGATTTATTAACAATAAACAAAAGGTAAATAGACAGAGGCAAGCTAACACTAAACACAAAACATTAAACAAGGCTAAACACTAAAAGTTAGATACTAAACAAAGCTAAAAACTGAACAAGGAATCTAAACACAAATCTAGACTAAATATTGAGCAATGCTAAACCATTAACATAAAGCAAACATACATTGTTACATTCAGTGACACACACAACAGGAAACACTGACAAGGACTATATAAAGACAGCACAAACAAGAAACACCTGGACACTAATCAAGACACGTGACACTAGAAACACATGGGAAAGGTATCACATGACCAGGAAACAAGCAGGAAGCAGACATGAGACAGAGGCAAACAGTCACATGACAAGGGGAGCATAAGCAAGGAACAAAACCATTTATAATATATTCAACAAATTATAATATAAGACGTTATTAGGGGGTTCAAAACCCCAGAATATTAATTCTTTGATTTCTTTCTGAAACAGAGCATCATGCTCCAAACCCTAATGTAAGATTAAAAAGAAAGTTAAAAGTGTTTTCCTGAGATTAAGTTTCACATTATTTATATTTTTCTGCTTTAACCCTTTGAGGTCGGCTAAATTGAAATTCCACATAAACACGTATATAACTCTGCGAGATTTTATCCTAAAAAAAAATACAACATACCTCGGAAACCTTGAAGGGTCTACTTTCCAACTATATACAGGATGAAACGATATATATATTTATATTCTTGTGAGAGAAGCGTAAACAACAACCGGCACATTTTTGAGGCACAAGCTTTTTTGTTCCGCCCATAGACGCGTTCTGCCATTCATATGTTAACACTATGGTAATTCGGCAGCTGCTAGTGGAGGATCATTGGCTGATAATTTGCATGAAAACGCCCAAACACAGAGCCACATGTCGCGGAATTGTTTACGTGGAGCTTCGTCATGTCGCACTCACGGGAGCTGGAGCCACTGCGGAGGAGAGCTTTGTTCTGGAAAATGAAGAGGATTTCAGCTCATCTGACGAAAGCGGGGAGGACAGTGACGAAGAAAGATTTATTTTGAGATGCGGATTGATCCGAAGGAGGATTTTTGTGAAGGGTAAGTGAAATATTTCTTTTCAAATGAAACAAACCCACGCTTCGCGCTCACTGTGTACACTCCGCGAATTCCGGATAAATTAAAATAAAGAATAAATTAAATAAGTATTCCTTTGTATATGAAAGCATAAATTAATGTAAAAAAAACCTGCTGTTGTGTAAACGGGACATTCAAGTGTAGCCTGTTGCTAATCTGAGTGCATGCTGAGAGTGCTAACATTAGCATGCGAGGCTCCAGTACCATAAGTGTGGCTTATGGCTGTAAATGTTTAGCCTAGTGTGGTAATGTCATGTGTAAATGGCCTGTGTGAATGTAATAGTGTCATCCTATGTAGCTTGTTATGCTATGTACTGCTATACATAGGTCATATACAAGTACTGTATTTGAAATACAAGTAATTATTAGTTGTAGTGACTGTTGGCATGAATAGCTAATCTTTGTAACTGCTCAGAAGCTCACATTTCTTATTATTTTTCTTTCAGAAATGTGGAAAATACTCCACCTCCAAGCAAAGACGACGGCGTCAACCAAGTCTGCAACCACCAACGTGTAAACACATGGTCCTTCCACATCTGCTCTGCAAGTTTAGCATTTTGCAGTACACAACTCAGCACAAAACTTTGAAGTGGTACAGAAAACTGTTTCTTCACTTCTTGGACATTGCTGCTACCAATGCCTACATTCTCCACAACAACTTATGCAACAGGACAGCCTGACCCACAAGGCATTCATGGAAGAGCAGTATGACTATCTTTAGTATATTATCACTATGTTTACATGTGAACACATTTTCCATTTATTTTAATTCATGCCAGTTATTTATTTTTTTGTTTTTATTGCTTGTTTAGTTCTCTTTTTTTGAAATAAACTGTGATAAACTCTGCCTCTGGTCTCTTCTCTTTTGACAGCTGTGGCAGTGACAGCTAATGGGCCATTCATTAGGCAGTGGGGTGGGGACCTCGCACCTCGGTTTTCGCACCTATCTTCATACATATGCAACGTAGGAGCCAGTGACTGAGAAAAACAGAGTGTCACCTCACATTTGTTATGTCCTAAGTATAAAATTACATACAATTTATGAAAAGTAGAATCAGCAGTGTGTTGCCAAGACCCGTGTTCACAAAGTTTTGACCTCAAAGGTCCCGGTGAGAAATGTTTAGAATGTGTTTTTTCACAGTATATCAGCACTTCTGAAAATAGGTTTTTGGAAAGTCTAAGTTTAGAGTAAATTTAATCAAAATGTAGATGTATGACACTCTTACTGATTCAACACTGTTGTTGCAGAGATAGTTCTGAAAAATGCATGTGTAACACTTTGAAATGATTTTTTCTCAGATGCGTACAATTTGTAAAACAATCAAGGCATGTCAGACTACACCAGGGTGTCTGAAAACCCCTCAGACTCCAGGGGGTTAACTGATTCAGTTAAAAACTGGGGAAGAGGAGCCAAAGTGTATGTTCTTACAAATGCACGTAAGCTTTAATTAAAAAAAAAAAAATAGAAAAAATAAAGCATAAAGTATTTATTGGAACATACTGTAGCTCATGTCGAACTGTAATTAATATATTTTATATATGTTTTATGTTTGAACTTGTGCTGAGTTAATTTTGGATGTTTGTTTATATTTTTCACATGACTTTGTTCTCAAATTCAATTTTGTTTTTGTCAAGAAGTCACTTAATAAACAGCTTACCATTTTTGTCCATCTTGGCCGTCCAGTGGTCCCTACTTTCTCCTTGGAGCTCCACCTTCAATGGAGCAGCAAAACCAGTCCCATCTTTATCCGTCACAGACAGCAGCACTGGAGCTGGCTCCTTACTGCACACTGTGATCATCTTCTCTTCAATAACGGGAACGTTATCATTCATATCCCCCACATTTATCAGGAGGGTTCCTGTACCAGTGGCTGGAACCTGATCTGTAAATGTGTGGAGTCTATTAGAAAAAGCTACAGCATGTTATTTTGTAAATAAAGAAATAAGACAAAGCATTACCATCGTCCACAGCCAGGATCAGAGCTCTGTATTTTCCATCTTTCACAAAGAATGGAAAAATCTTTCTGTCCATGGGGCTCTTCACTTTGACGACTCCATTCTCTCCATCAACACTCAGCCAACCAGCAGCATCAGCACCTACACGATACCTACAACAAACAGCAGATACACAGTTAATATCAGTGCATCTTTATCTGAGAGATACTCCAAGAAAACAAGCAGGTTTTTTAAGTCTTAAAGGAACATTATATAATTTTGTCACTTTAGGCTCGGCACTGCTGAAACAGCACTATGTAAGTTCTGGAGGGCAGGGAACAACCCCCAATCAAACAAAAATAGCTGTACAAAACATATTTACTTATAACAAGAATCTACAAGTTAAAAATGATGATTTATCACAGCAGAATAAATGATCTGAATGATATGTCCATCACATTTAGTAATAAGGGATATACTTAGTGGCTCTTACGTCACGGTCTGAGCCCTCGCTGTGTCTGGATCAGTGGCGGTGAACACAGTCAGCTGAGAACCAACAGCTGCATCTTCAGGTACAGAAACCTCTTTCACCTCTGGATCAAACACTGGATCTTCATTCACATCCAGGACATTCACAGTGACTGTGGCAGTGGACGTGGGCATGGGTTTAGCAAAAGGAACGTCGTTCTCCACAACCACCAACAGAGTGTACTTTGGGTTTGTCTCAAAGTCCAGAGGCTGGAGGAACACAGAAGAAAAGTCAGTGAACTCAAGAAATAAGACGCCCCAGGGTTTATTCAACTGACAGTTTGAAGTGGTGTCAATGCTACCTTAACAGTGGTAATGATGCCCTCCTGTTTGTTTGGTCCTGTGCTAACGTTAAAAACTCCACCCTGGTTGCCTCGAATGATCCTGAACTTGGCTGTCCAGGCAGTGGACTGAGGTTCATCTCCATCAGTCACCGCCATCTTCACCACTACAGCTCCCACTGTATTCTCTGGGACAGACACAGTGTACTGAAAGACAAAAACACACGTCTTAATAAAGAATCACTTTCCTTAGTTTGAACACAACACACTGAGATATGATTCAGGATTAAACTACATTTAAATCTAAACCAGTAAGTTCAGTCAGTTTTCTGTAAACCATAGTATTCAGTGAAGTGCTTTACCGAGGTCTTCTCAAATTTGGGAGCATTGTCGTTGCTGTCAGTTACAGTAATGATAGCTTTTGCAAACGCTGTGAGGCCAGTACCCATCCAATCTGCAGCTTGAATCTCCAGGGTGTATTCAGGATATTTCTGGAAGAATCAAGAGTCATGGTCAGGAAATTATTTTATTCCACATCACCTCAGCTTTCACCAGCGACCATCTTAGTCTTTTCTAATAATATATACATTTATTGATCCTGAAGGAGACAGCAGCATCACAGCTCTATACATACTGCACAAGAGAACACCTACATTAATCAAAATAAATAGGGCAGTGTTGCAAAAGTGTGCCACAGACATACACACTATTTTCCATTACGGAAGAAATATGGCCCCCTCCAGGGTAGGTATATCCCGCCTTGCGCCCAGTGATTCTGGGTAGGCTCCGGACCCACCGCCACCCTGAACCGAATAAGCGCTTAAAGACAATAAATGAATGAATGAATGATAAATATGAGAAGGGTATATATACACATGTGAATTATCCACATTTAAATGACATTAAAGGAACACTAGGTAAGATTTGGTATTTTTGCTCCTATGCGCCCCCTAAAGCTGCAGGGTGTAATTCATTTTTACAGCAGTGCCCTGAAATTAACAGAGAGGGGGAGGGAGGGGGCTGATTTCCTACCGTCCTCCAAGTGTTACATAGTGTACTGTCTGCAGTTCTGAGCCACAATTAGCAAAGGCAGAGGCTCTATTCTCCATATTACAGCTCAGTGGCGCATCACAATGACTTTGGAGCTGTAATTTTAAGGTAAAAAGACAACAAGAGCAGCCTAAGTATTTATTAGTAACCAGTCCTTCGCAGGGTGACACACACTCTCACACTCACACCTATGGACACTTTTGAGTCGCCAAACCCACCTACCAACATGTGTTTTTGGACTGTGGGAGGAAACCAGAGCACCCGGAGGAAACCCACACGGACACAGAGAGAACACACCACACTCCTCAGAGACTCCTCCCGGAAGAATGCAGTACGTTTTGAGAAAGTGAAACTATCATTAAAAATATTATTACTAGAAACCACAGTGACCAGAGTGGTCAGCTCTGAGAGCAGAAATAAACTGAAACTTTGACAGAAGCAGGAAAGGTAAAAAATAACAGGGCAAAATGAGTGCATATAAATAACATAAACTATACACTACTACAAATTACTGTATATAAACTACTAGCTATGCTTCCTCAGTGGACATCATTGTGCTTTTATAAGTCGTGCTGGAGAAGAGCCTCACCTCTCTGTCCAGTCCATCAGCGCTGACTCTAATCGCTCCAGTCACTGGATTAATGTTGAACATGTTTGGATTCGGCTTTACTGGATTCTGACTGAAGATGGAGTATCTGATATCAGCATTTTCTGTGTTGGGGTCGTCTGCATCAGTGGCTGTGACCTTCATGAACTCATGTCCTGCACAGAAAGTAATAATGACAATCAAACATTAAACAATCCACAGAGAAATACAGATCCACACTAAACTCTATGAATAATTATGAAACCTACCTGTACAACATAAATTAAACATAAATTAAACATAAATTAAACTACCGATTGGTGTAGCTTCAGGAACACGGACTTTGTAAATGGATCGTGTGAAAACTGGTACATTATCATTCACATCAATCATGTTGATAATAAATTTAATGGGAGCTTCTCCTTCTCCTTTTGCTGCCACAGCGTGAGCTTGAAGCTGAAATTGGCAGAAACAAACCATACAAACCATGTGAAAAGGACAGTGCCTATACGTGTTGCTTTAACAAACATTTCTTTAGTGATTTCTGACGCTAACTTTTAGACGCTTACAGTCGCAGAATCAAAAACTCTTACCACATATTTATTTTTGAATTCTCTGTCTACAGGCTTTGTGACGTAGAGCCAGCCAGTGTCTCTGTTGATGGTGAAAAGTCCCACTGGGGGCCGGTCTGCTCCTTCTCCAGTGATGCTGTATGTGATATTAACTTCTTCAGACTTATTAGATTTGATCTGGACACAGAAACAATTGTGTAAATTTGGTATAAAATAAAACAGACAGAGAGGTATTTCTAAATTGAGTTAGAGATCAGTTCTACAAACCTGCACCAACGCTTTGGGGAAAGGTCCGTTGTCATTCTCTGGGAAGTTGATCGGTGGAATCACCCACTCTCTCTTTCTCCTCTTTAACCCCACAGAAGACTCTGGAAACTGCAGAACCTGAACGTCTTGGTAGAACCCTGTTTATAAATAATAAACAGAAAAGGAAAAGGAAAACAACCTAGTAATTTCACAACCGGTGTTATATTAACGGATTTATATTGGTCTGGTGTTGGTTAAATATTCATTCATTCATTGCCTATGAACTTTATTCCAGTTCAGGTTCCTGGTGGATGCAAAGCCTACCTAGAATCATTGGGTGCAATGCAGGAACACACCCTGGAGGCGGCGTCAGTCCTTCACAGGGTGACACAAACTCACACATTCACTCACACCTACAGACACTTTTGAGTCACCGATCCACCTACCAACGTGTGTTTTATAGAGCAGTGGAGGAAACTGGAGCAACGGGAAGAAACCCACGCGGACACGGAGAACACACCACACTCCTCACAGACAGTCACCCGGAGCGGAACTCGAACCCACAACCTCCAGGTCCCTGGAGCCGTGACCGAGACACTATCTGCTGCACCCCGTGCTGTCCGTAATAAAGTTAGTGTAATAATATTAACACAATCTGCAGGTGTCTGTATTTTTTTATTTTTTTTGCATTAGTTACATATTTTAAAGGCTCATATCATGCACTAAGCAAAGCCAGAAGGACATTAAAAATCATATTACACTCTGCAGTCATCACTGACCAACAGCTTTAGTTTACTCACCATTATTCTCACCATTATACTCACCATTATACTCACCATTATACTCATCTGGAGCAAAACCAGTAAGATGTTAAAGAACATCTTGTACTCTACATTCATCACAGACCAAGAGGTTTGTTAAAATTCAGTAACATCAGGAAGCTCAAAGGCTTTTGTCTGTGTGGTTAGGTCTGTGAGATCCTGTCTGAAACTGTTTCTTTAAGCATAAATATATTTTTGAATTTCAGTTACTGTGCTGAGTTCAAAACCAAAAGAAGAACTGCAGTTTTGTATGTAGTTAAAACATGCACAAAGTTCATGTAGCGAATTATAGTTTCTTGCAAGTACTTTCGATTCATTAAAGTTCTTTCTAAACATGGTTATTATGCCCTGTGAAGGACTGCCGCCCCCTTCAGGGTGTGTTCCGGGTAGGCTGCAGACTCACCGTGACCCTGAACTGGAAAATAACAGTAAACAATAATCCATTACAAAGGGGAAAGAATGAGAACTTTGTAACAAAAAAAAAAAGTAGGGATTCAATTAAACTTAGCGAGGCAGGTGAATGATGTCATCAATGTGGATCAATTTCAATGAACACTTACAGACAATGAATGAATAAATGAATGGATGGATGGTTATTATGGAAAATACCTCAACGACTGAGCAATTAGCAGCGCCTTGCCCAAGGGGTCCTCAGCTGTGGACTGAGGGAGGACAGTGCTGTTTTCCTGCCATTTGTGGGAGTTGAACTAGTGACCTACCCCTCCCAAGCCCACTTCTATAACCTCTTGGTAGTTTATAAAAAAAAAATAAAAATAAAAATAAACAAACATATATATATATATATATATATATATATATATACATATAAGTATAAAATCATCATCATCATCATTTTCTTCTCCGCTTCTTCATTTCAGGGTCGCGGTGTAAGTATAAAATGTATAAATTAATATAAAAAAACAAATCCCATTCATTAACAGACATAAAATATTCTTATATATCTACAACATATATCTAATCAAAACCTTTGTAAGTTTGTGAGTTTTTTCAACTTATGTTTTATGCTTTTTAAAAGTTCTCAGATTAATAACACAAGCTAATGTCTAACAGTGGTTTAACATATTTTAGCTTATATAAGATAAAGTGGTTTTAGTTGGTCTGGGGATGGATTAGCTGGTTAATGTTGGTCTGGTGCAAAATAAATGTTATAAAATATATTTTAGATTTTAGGAAATCATCCAAATTCTTTTTTAATTTAAATCATTTGGTATTTTTGCAGGACCGCCTAGAAGAGATATTTTCTCTTACTGACTGACTGACTGACTGACTCCTGCACAATAAATTCACCAGTGTTAAATCAACACACGGTCAGGGTAATAATTTAACACTCTCAGTGTTATGTTAACATTAATAGTGTTGATTTATCACTGGTGAATTTATTGTGTAATGAAATGCGTATGCGGACACTTTTGAGTCACCAATCCACCTACCAACGTGTGTTTTTGGACTGTGGGAGGAAACCAGAGCAGTGTGGTGTGTTCTCCCTGTGTCTGCATGGGTTTCCTCCGGGTGACTCTCTGTGAGGAGTGTTGTGTGTTCTCCCTGTGTCTGTGTGGGTTTCCTCCGGGTGACTGTCTGTAAGGAGTGTTGTGTGTTCTCCCTGTGTCTGCGTGGGTTTCCTCCGGGTGACTGTCTGTGAGGAGTGTGGTGTGTTCTCCCTGTGTCTGCGTGGGTTTCCCCGCCCAGTGATTCTGGGTAGGCTCTGGACTCACTGCGACCCTGAACTGGGTAAGGGTTACAGCCAGTCGCCATTCCACCTACCAATGTGTGTTTTTGGAGCGTGGGAGGAAACCTACAAGGACAAAGAGTAAACACACCACACTCTTCACATCACAGACAGTCACCTGGAGCGGGACTCAAACCCACAACCTCCAGGTCCCTGGATCTGTGACAGAGACACTACCTGCTGCACCACCGTGCTGCCCAATTTATATCACAATGTATTTCTTAATTTTTGTCAATATAAACAACATTATAACCACAGAAAACTGCCAAGAAATCACAATGAGGGAAAAGGGGTTTGTACATTACAAACTGTAGTTGGGTCCCAGAGGGACTTATTTGTCCAGGAAAGCCATGAGGAGATAACACTGCCCGTAAATATATTTAATAACACTAATACATGTATTTACAGTGTTTACTATAACAGTAATACCAAATGTTAGCCTTTTTAACAATAATTATCAAAATATGAAAGTTGAAACTCCTCTGTCCTCTGGCAATATCACTTACCCTCCCTCATTTATCTATTTACACACACTTATTTTCTTAATTCCGCACTCTTAAGTCTATTTCATATGAACTGACTTACTCTACTATTGTGTGTGTGTGTGTAAAGTGCTGTTGGATTGCGTTACACATGTGCAATTAAAATAAAGGAATCCTATCTTAACACGTCTTATCCCTCTGTTTCTGTTAAGATTTTGCTGCACAGACACTAAAATCCTGCCAGCTTTACATTTGAGGTGGTCACTGACTGCTTTTACAGCATTTTGTGGCGGATATGAGCAAGTGTAGTGAGAAATTTATACCAGCAACTGCCCGTGCTCCTTCTTCAGGGTCAGGTCCCTTGTTGCTCAGCGGCGACAGAGTTTTGAGGCTCAAGGCCTGGAAAAAAGCAACATGTAGAAAAGCATTTTATATAAAACATATATAGAAAGGCATCATTAGAAAATCTTTAAATATGAAAGCTTAAATCTTAAATATACACTAGTCTTAGTCTTAAATATACACTGAAATTCTCTATTTCTCACATTAAACTCACCTGGAGCAACACCAGAAGGAGTTTAAAGATCATTTTTCAAAGGATTTGGTTTGATATCAGACACATCTAGAAGCACCCGGGCTGTAGCATGCGTTGGTTTGTTTGTGAGCTCTTGTCTGAAACTTCTCTTTTTCTTTCTCAGCCTCAGTTTGTCCGCGGAGATGAAAAACCACGTGTAAAAACTGCAGCTTGGTAAATAGAATAAAACTGCAGAAACATCAACCTTCTGAAAACATATTGCCATTGATAAATCTGTAACATGTTAATGTCAGGTGTATTATATACTCATTAATTACTCACTCAGGGCACAGTTCAGATCAGAAATATTTTTATTAATTTTGTTTATTCAGAGAAACAATCAAAGAGAAATGATGTGTGACTTATTTTCATATTCATGTTTTATTCAAAATACAAATCAGGGTTCTTACAAACAGGTTTTTTCAGAAGTAGACCCCCTCAGAGCAGGTGTGATGTGGTGGTGGATCATTCTCAGCGCTGCAGTGACACTGACGTGGTGGTGGTGTGTTAGTGTGTGTTGTGCTGGTGTAGAGTGGATCAGACACAGCAGTGCTGCTGGAGTTTTTAAACCCTGTGTCCACTCTCTGTCCACTCTGTGAGACACTCCTCCCTCGTTGGTCCACCTTGTAGATGTAGAGTCAGAGACAGTAGCTCATCTGTCGCTGCACAGTGTGTGTCGCTCGTCCTCTAGTCCTTCATCAGTGACACAGGACTCTGTCGGCTGGATGTTTTTAAATGGTGGACTGTCCTCAGCCGAGGCACTAATGGTTTTAAAAACTCCAGCAGCACTGCTGTGTCTGATCCACTCTACACCAGCACAACACACACTAACACACCACCACCACGTCAGTGTCACTGCAGCACTGAGAATGCTCTATCACTCAAATCATATATATCATATGTTCGTGTGTGTGTTACATATAGATGTTCAATCTTTATTTAGTGCAAAGACAATTGTGTATTCTTCTGATATATTTAACTGTTTGTCATTCCTCATGTCTCAGCTCCTCCCTCAATTAGAGGAAGATGCTAAATGTGTGTTTCCTCACTTCATTTTCACTTTCATCACCTGTTATCAGCCTTCACAGATCTATCAGTTTTACACATTCCTTCCCCAATATTTTCTGACTTTTCACAGAAACACATTTTCGTTAAAGTCAACACATCACATTTTTATTAAGTTTCATCTGTGGTTCCCTCACAGTAATTTAATAAAGGTTCTTTCTAATTTTCCAGGAGAAACATGATCACTCCACGGTGTAAGAAATGGAAACATTAGGAACATTTTGTATTTTAATATTCACATATACAATCGATATTTCATCTGGCTCCACTACGTTCAGAACATTCACAGTGACGGTGGCAGTGGAAGTGGGCAGAGGTTGGCTAAAAGGAATGTCATTCTCCACAATCAGCAGCAGAGTGTACTGCTTCTCCTGCTCAAAGTCCAGTGGCTGAGTGGGAAAAAGAAAACATACACAAAATTTACAACAAGAACAGAGTTCAGACAGAGAGAGAGAGAGAGAGAGAGAGAGAGAGAGAGAGAGAGAGAGAGAGAGAAAGAGAGAGAGAAATATCAGCCATAACATTAAGAATACTTCCTTATTTCTACACACTCTGTCCATTATCTCATCTCCACTGACCACACAGGAGCATTTTGTAGTTCTATGTGTACATATCTGAGTGTAGTCCATTTGTTGCTCTGTATGCTTTGTTTACCCCCTTTTACTCCATTCTTTATCAGGACCCCCACAGAGCAGGTGTGATGTGGCGGTGGAGCATTCTCAGCGCTGCAGTGACACTGACGTGGTGGTGGTGTGTTAGTGTGTGTTGTGCTGGTGTGAGTGGATCAGACACAGCAGTGCTGCTAGAGTTTTTAAACCTCTGTGTGACACTGCTGGACTGAGATTATATAAAAATGAATCATGGAAAACACACTAATGTATTATTCCTGAAGTAAAATCCTCCAAACCACAGGTTTAAATAAATGTTTATTATGTTATGAAATGTACATTTCATTTTGAAGGACTGGTGCCCTCTCCAGGGTGTATTCCCACCTTGCGCCCAATGATTCCAGGTAGGCTCTGGACCCACCGTGACCCTGAACTGGATAAGGGTTACAGACAATGAATGAATACATTTCATTTCATTTCATTTAGCCCTGATTCTCTGCTGCATATTTCTGTGTGTTGTTGAAACAATGCTCTTAATGTTCCCAATTCTCTGCTGTAGAAATTACAGAGAATTCTGGGACAGTGCCTTTTTACAGAAGCATATTGTATATCATTAAGGACAGATGTCTGTCGCCTACAAGTAATATAAAATATTGTACAGGTATTTTCAGTAACAAAAGGCTTTTTTGTCTCCTGAGCTCCCCCTACCTGCTGATAAGCGTAATTCACATTTACAATACTGTCGCGAAATCAAGTCTCACACATCTCTCTCTCTCTCTCTCACTCTCACACTCACTCACTAACTCTCTCTCTCTCTCTCTCTCTCACACACACACACACACACACACAGAGTGATGTTTACATAGGTCGTGAAGGGCTCTGGGGCTCCGGCTGATGTTGAGCCGTGGTAATGTGTGTAATCAAATAAAATATTGCTGATTTCATGATAAAACCCATTTTCCCTGTCACAGCTCTGTGGAACAGCACAATGGTTTAGACGCTGTAATTTTAAGGTTGAATTACTACATAGTGTTCCTTTAAGGGTACCACCTGAGAGTGTAGAGGCTGTGAAGTACCTTAGCAGTGGTGATGATTCCCTCCTGTTTGCTAGGTCCAGTGCTGACACTGAAAAGTCCATCACTTTTTCCATTAAGAATGTGGAACTTGGCTGTCCAGGCAGGTGTGTGAGGTTCATCTTCATCCTTCACTCGCAGCTTCACCACCACTGCTCCTAGTGCAATCTCTGGCACTGAGGCAGTGTACTGAAACACAGAGACAATTATGTAGTTATTTATTATTTTTGTTTGTTTGTTTGCACAGTATACAAAAAAAGAAAAAGTAAAACAGTAGAAAGTAAAATTCTGTGCCAGGAAAGTAAAGAAGCCCAAGGGCTTGTATGAGGCACTTTCCCTCTGAGAAAAAAAAAAATTATAAACAGATAAGAGATTCAAAGAGAAAACGAGTGAATTACATAATATGGAAGAAAAGCAGAAAGAATTAAATACTAATCATAAAAACACACCTATACACACATACACATGCATATATAAACACATATATAAACCCATATATAGACATATACATACATAAACATATGCACACATATATATATATATATATATATACAGAAATAACAATAATGGTGATACTAATAAAGAAAAGATCCATCGTTTGACTTATTTGTATGATTCTGACCGTCAAAGCTTTGAGCTGTTTTTTTTTAAAGTTATAAGATTATTACAATTTTTTAAATAAGCTGGTAGGTTGTTCCAGATTGATGGTCCTCAATAAGATATGATAAACTTCCGGAGTGATGTCCTAAAGAAAGCTGTATGGAGATTGTTATAAGATCTTGTGGAATAGTGGTGCACTTGGAAGTTTTACTGGAAACTGTTTAAAATGCAGTCAGGCAGAAAGTAGGGTGTGTGTATCCCTTTAATTTGGTTACGGTCTTGACTCTTCTTGGAAAGTTTAACAGTAGATACTGGAATATTTCTATGTGGCTTTAATGGCATTCAGCTATAGCAAATTTCATGAGATCAGGTACTGATGTAAGATGATTAGTTCTTAATCACGAATATCACTTCAACTCTTCCCAGTGGTACTGAATGGAACTCCATTGTTCCTGAGGATTATGACCCTCTAGCCTTTGCTCTAGCTGCAGAGGCTATAAGCTCTATAAAAGTCTCTAAAAAGGAAGACAGTCATTGTCTGTTCCCCCAGTACACCATCTTGACTCTCCTTATAGCTACCAATGTTATTATCTTTTGAAGGGTTTTTGGGTACTCATTTTGACATGAGCTGGTTTGAAAACTTGCAAAATGTATTAATAAAACAAACAAACAAAATATATCATAATCCATTGCTGGAGTAACTGTTGTTGGTGTACTCCATATGAAAATATAATTTCTCTCACTCTCTCTTACCGATGTGTTTTCAAACTGAGGTGCGTGGTTGTTGATGCCCATTACAGTAATCACAGCTTTTCCAGTGGCTGTGAGGCCTTGGCCCGTCATGTCTGCGGCCTGAATCTCCAAGGTGTATTCAGGATATTTCTGAAAGAGATCATGATCTTTACTGATGCTGTTTTCATTCATTAAACTCAACTCAGCATTTATAAACCTGACTTGTGCTCCCACCTCTCCGTCCAGTCCTTTAGCGAGGACTCGAATGGCTCCAGTCACAGGATTAATGGCGAACATGTGTGACTGTGGCATTGCGGGACGCTGACTGATGATGGAGTATCTGATATCAGCATTGTCACTGATGGGGTCGTCTGCATCAGTGGCTGTGACCTTCATGAACTCAAATCCTTCAGAGTAATGAAAGAGTGAAATACAGATATTTTTAAATTCATGATAGCTATCAGCCATTGGTTTAATACAGGGGTTTTAAAGCCAGGGGTCTGTTGTGGGTCACATGTGGTACTGCATATTCCGTGAGGATACTCAGCCAATCAGATCTGTGCATTATGATGAGCGCTGTGACTCCAAAGAGTGACACACACAGGGCAGGGCTCCAGACACCACTGTTCTGGTGCTAGGGGTGGGCGATATGGCCCTAATATAACATCATGATAGTTAGGGTATTTTGGCAATTACGATATTTTAGATGATACAAACAAAACACTGTAAAATACTTGTATTCATCATTGTATTCAAACTGATTGTTGCAACAAAATCAATGTTATATTAATATGAATTATATTCAATGAAATATATATAATATATAATAATAATATTCAAGGCTAATTTCATTTCTAACATAATATCATGGCTTACTGTACATCTGATATTTTGTAACCAAATCACAATCCACTCCATTTTTTTTGAGCAAATTCCTTCACCTCAGAGTCACTTTCCACCGTACTTCACCATACTTTGGCTAAATGAGTCATGTAAAGAACGTATGCCGTATTATGGATAACTGCATGACGTCATTACATAAACAATTCAGAATATCACTATGATCACGACATTGATATTTTTTATCGTTTTAAAAATTGTGAAGATATTATTGCGAATGATACGGCACAGCCTTTCCTGGGGCCAGTGAAAATATCCCAAGGTGAAAACAGCTCTTTTGGGACACTTTCAAGATGACTGTGTCGTGTGAGTTAAAACCAGAAACTTTAAAAATAAGAGAACGATTTTGGGTTGAAATTCTCATAACGCTGAATTTGGATTCTGTTTACAGATAAAGTCAAGTCATTCAGCATAAAGAGCCAATCAGCTTGCTGCTAACGTACAAAGTCCCGCCCTCCAGCAATAAGAGCCAATCAGATCGCTGGTTATGGAAAAGCACTAAAGTCAGCTGCAACTAGTCATTAGGGTCTTTATTTACATATATATTTATTTCATTTATTTACATATATATTTTATTTGTAAATTTTAATTGAAATAAAAAGATGTTATTGAAAGTGCAATTTGATTTGAAATTCCGCTGTTAACTACATAAAATGTTGCTATAACTACAAGGCTACTTCAGTATGCAGGACATGGCACTGATCATATACTGATCATATAAGATAAATATTATGTTCTGGGCCTTGGCTTGAGAAAATGTTCTCTAACTGGACCTTAATGAAGTTTAATTAATTACCTCTGCCCTAAAGACCCACCAATCAATCCTTTTGTTATATGTGAACGATACTTTGGTTCTGGTCTTTTCCTGGATTTTTCTGTTTTTCAGCCTCAATGAAACAAATGTAATATGTCCAGTAAACTAACCTGTGACCTACATTAGCGGAACCCCACAGATTGTATGGTGAAAAGGGTTAAGAATCCCTGGTCTAATCCAATCCACTTTGCACTGGCGACATAGATACCTATTGGTGAAGTTTCTGGAACAAACCCATAGAAAATGTCTTGGGTGAAGACAGGTTTATTGTCATTCATATCAATCACATTGGCAACAATCTCAATGGGATTTTCCCCTTCTCCTTGTTCTGCCACAGCATGGGCTTGAAGCTGAAATTGGCAGAAAAATACAGACATGTTAAATGCATGTGATCATACAGCCACAGGGCGACTGGGATGAACTGTGAAATGCTCCACTCGAGTAAAGAAGCAACGACTTTTACCACATATTTATCTTTAACCTCTCTGTCTAGAGGCCATGAGACATAGAGCCAGCCAGTGTTTCTGTCTACAGTGAAAAGTCCCACTGGGGGCAGGTCTGCTCCTTCTCCAGTGATGCTGTATGTGATCTTAACTTCCTTAGCCTTAGTGGACTTGATCTGGACACAGAGACAGTTCATTACAAAATAAAAGAGAGTGTTAGGGATTCCCAGCTTTAGTTAGAGATCAGTTCTACTCACTTGAGCTATCTGTTTGGGGAAAGGTCCTCTGTCGTTCTCTGGGAAGCTGATTGGTGGAATCACCCACTCTCTCTTTCTCCTCTTCAACCCCACAGAAGACTCTGGAAACTGCAGAACTGGAACGTCTTGGTAGGGCTCTTTGTTATGAAGAATAGTAAATATGTTAATAATGAATAAATTACTACAAAAAATCACATAAACATTTAAAATTCATGAATTTATGACCATGATAATCCACAACATTGTCTCCTCGCAGCATGAAATGGCTCTGTATCGGAAGGAGTTCAGTTGCAGTCCATGTTACATTCAAGGCACATTGTAGGACAACATCAAACTCAGTACAATAAACTCTGCACACCAGAAAGTGACCGTGTTGAGTCTCCAGCGTCAGGATCCTGCAACAGTGACGTCACACTCACTGTGACCAAGACCTGAAGTGATATGTGAGATAAGGGGATACATAAATATGCGTATTAAATTATTAGCATAAATCTTCTGTAACTCTTTAAATTACAACCCACAAATTACAAGTATGGAGTAAGTACCTGTTAAGTAGGGTAATAAAAAAATAAAGAAAAAAATAATAATTTACTTAAAAATCTAATTTTCCTCAACTGACATACTTTCAGGTGTTCACATTCTTTATTTATTCATTTATTTTTTTTTAGATACAATAAACAACAATTTAAAAAATGAACAATGACGCCTTTTAATTAAAAATGACACACTTGAAAAGGTAATAGACACAAAACCCTAAAATATCTGCCACTCAGTAATGCTGCGTTCGAGTGATGTCAGAAACTTGGAAATACCAATTTTCCAATCTGTAAATTGCACCTGAATGGCGGACAAAGTTGTATTTACCGCTGGTAAAATCAGGATTCTAGATGATACATGAGTTCACAAAATGTTATGTATATCATGATCTTTTACCTCTTCCCCTGGAGAAAATGTGAATATGATATGAATTGTCTCATTATGTCTGTTTTCTGTGAATAAAAGTTAAATGTTATGATCAGATTTGTAATGATCTAAAACGTTTAGTTGTTATTTAACGATAAATCACTTTTTGGGGACATGCTGTGTACAGCGGGTGGATCTTCAGCTAAGTTCCCAAACAGAGTGAAGTCTGGTATATACAACCTTCCGAATCAGCACCATGTTCTTGTCGCTCAGTATGATGCGGTTGTGTAACAAGTGAAGGAGAGACTAAGAGCAGAAGAGTCATAAAGATATGATTCCTGAATGAATCATTCGTTCATATTTTAGCTCTGTTCCAAAGCCTAGGCTGCAGCCGAGGTAGGATGTGTCCTCGGTAGGACTGTCCTCTGAATACTTCTTCTTCGTGACCCGATCACACAAATTGATCTTATCTGCCTTGAAGAACTGACATGACAGTATGCTAAAATAAGTTGTATTTGCTTATTAGTATTATCCTGCAAGACAATACTTCTAAAAAAATATTTAAACTCAACCTATAAACATTTATACTTCTTTAAACCTTTTGAACTGAGATTAAAATAACATACTACTAAATATATGCTTTCTGTGGTATAAATATGGTATAGAGACAAATAGTTTACTTAATTAGTTATTTTACACTTTACAAGGCAAACGAACTCTGAAGGTCTATTTTTTCGCCATGTCGTTTATTTTCTCCAGCGCGCCGTATGAGCGCAGAGAATTGTGGGTAACAGAGGGCCACGAAGGCTTGCGTCCTTCAAATCACTCCAAACATAGGCTGCATTTCTTGGCTGTATACGAAGAACTCTTCACATTGGAACAGCCTTCTGTGACGTAGCGGCCGAGAAATGCAGCCGAGCTCGGCCTAGGCTTTGGAATGCAGCTACTGAGGATCTGCGGTGGTCATGTGACCAAAGACATGTTCGAGAGTAATTCTGAATCTGGAACATGATTCAAACAGCTCAGAGAGAAATTGATATTACATACTGAATTTGGGGTTTTCATTAGTTGTCAGTTATGATCATCAAATTAAAAGAAATAAACACTTTAAATATATCAGCCTTCGTGCAATGAAGGAGTATAAAACACAAGTTTCACATTTTGAATGGAATTACTGAAATAAATCAACTTTTTCATTATATTCTAATTTTATGACCAGCCCCTTTATATACAGTACCTGTCAAAAAATTGGACACATCTCCTCATTAGTGATTGGTGGAATAGGGCTGTTCACTGTATACAACTGTGTACCAGCCCCTACCTCTGCACAACCACAGTTACGGTCTCAGATACATTCAGAAGAGAGCGGTTCTACAGATTAACTCTCGACGAGGCCACGGCTGTTCACTGAAAACCGTTCCAGGTGACGACCTCATGAAGCCGACTGAGAGAACGGAGAGAGTGTGCAAAGCTGTCATCAAAGCAACAGGGGGCTACTGTGAAGAATCTAAAGTGTAAAACATCCTGGTTTGTTTAACACTTTTTTGTTTACTACATAATTCCATATGTCTTCCTTCATAGTTGTAATGTCTTCCACATTCATTTACAATGTAGAAATTAATAAAACTATGGAATGAGAAGCTGTCCAAACTTTTGACCCAATCAAAGAAAACCAGTGTCCAAACTTTTGATGGACAATGTATATAAAATATCGTTTGAGTTTGTACATCAAATATCATACCCTTTACTTACACTGTACCTATTTTTCCTTACACCTAACTTAACAGGTACTTACTCTTTAATTAGCGGGCTGTAATTTAAATTGTCACTGAATCCTCTTAAGCATTAAATGCAAGTCAGTTTCCAACAGGATGAGGCTAGTTGTCTTTACCTGGAGCACAGCTAGGAGGAGATTCACCATCATTTTGTAATCCAGGACCAGTGGCTACGAGAAAGCACTGATAGTGGGTATTTATACACTGACAGAAGAGGCTGGTCATGTGCTTGTGTTTTATAGCTTTTCCTCTCTGCAGCTACAGTGTTGTGAAATACAGATTGATGCATATCTGCATTTTATGTTCTTTTATTAACCAAAGTGTACATATGGGGTTGACTTGATAGATAAATAATTTATTGGTCCTGAAATAAATTCAGCAAATGAGGCAATAAGTGGAGTGCTCACTGGTTAAACTGGCCTTTGGAATTTACAGATACTACAGGACTTATTTCCTGCTTTGAACAAACCTGATTCTATTTTTGTTTTCCAGGCTTCTTGTAGATTATACACTGTCAGACTGCCAGACACTGAACCCTGAACCCTGAGTTCAGAGAACACGGTTCCAGTGCTCCAGAATCGCAGGCCTCTGTGGCTGATTGGCCTTCATGTGGATGATGAATGATCAGTTTGATAAAGAAAACAGACCTCACAAACTACCTGTACTACCTGTCACTGAAGCAAATGGACTTTGAGAAACTATATAAATGGGAAAGTCTCACTGATAGGGAGAGAAAGCCGCTGACGAGTTCCATTCTCATTCCTAGGGCAATTGGTTTTTGGTGATTTGTTAATGTTTGAGTTTTTTACTTCGACAACCAAACTCCCAATGAGCAGGTCTTGTGCTGGTTGTTGCTACAGGAAGGACATTTTTACTCAGCCATTCTGTGTCCAGCTGCTGTGTCCTGTTGCTCCTAGAGGCCTCCACCTCCTAATGACAGCACTTACTGTTGTCCAGGGCAGCTCTAGCAGGACACAAAGTTGACTAAATAATATGAACGTAGGAATTAGGAAGAACAGAGGACTGCTTCAGTGTGACCCACTTCCCGGCATCTGTTTTCCTGCTGAGATCATAGAAGCGTTGGCCCTTTTTGTTGTGAAACAGCAGAACGGTGTTCTCTGTGACCTCTTCATCCACTCTGTTCAAGACCTTTTGATCTAAGGATGAACGACGTTTGCTGAATGATGAATTAAGCAAAGCCTTGGGCAGTTTCCTCTGCTGCCCGGTCTAGTGTTTGTCATTTAGGTGTATTATTTCATCTCTGTCATCTGCCACTGACATTAACAACTGACCAAGTCCTGTTTTCTCCACTTATTAAATATTAACAATATGAGACTCCAATTAAGAGCCAGAGACCCTCATACATGCTTTTATCGTATCTAGTATCCCTGTATTTGCACTACATCAACAAAGATGATTAATGAACTAATTTAACAGTAAAGTAATTGTTTTAAACTGTGTTTTATACACGCTCTTATTGTTTGAAATGTGCTTTTATTATTTATTCTGAATAAATTGAATTCCTTTACTGAGAAAACTGACTTTTTACTGAAGAACTCCTTTTAAACTGAACTGATTTTAGCTGAATTTTTATACTTCTTACACAACTGATTTTTATAGATGTTTATACTGAATTCACATTACTTCACTTTACTTTTTATACACACCACACGTGTGTATTTATCTGACTTTCCTTCCTTATGTCTCAGCTCCTCCCTCAACAACAAGATCCTACAAGAGTGTTTACTATGTTCCTCTTACATTTCCACTTTCATTTCAGTTTCATACATACCCCAATATTTACTGACTTTTCACAGGAACACATTTTCCTCAAAGTCAACACATCACATGGTTTATTATGTTTCATCTATTCATGGTTCCACGGTCATTTTTATAAAGTGTTTTTAATTTTTCCAGGCGATACATGATCATTTCACGGTGTAAAGAATGGAAACATTAGGAACATTTTGTGTTTTAAGCTTCACATGTACATTTTTCCTCTGGCTCCACTGCGTTCAGAACATTCACAGTGACGGTGGCGGTGGAAGTGGGCAGTGGTTTGCTAAAAGGAATGTCATTCTCCACAATCACCAGCAGAGTGTGCTGCTTCTCCTGCTCAAAGTCCAGTGGCTGAGTGGGAAAAATATTTACATGAAGAACATAGTTGAATTATGGATAATTTAAACAACAATATATAAGTCCTTGACATGTAAGTAGTCGTATGAAACCCACACAAATAAAAAAACATACAAGTAGTATGAAATATTGTACAGTTACGTTCCTAAAATAAGTACTGAATATGCACCCTTAAAGGAACACCAGATAAGGATTGTTTTTTTGCTCCCAGGGCGCCACCTAGTGTTATTCGTTTTTACAGCACCCTACTGAAATCTGTGGTGAGGGAGAAGAGTGGAGGTGGTTTCCTATCCTCCTACAAAACCTACATAGTGCTGTTTCTGTAGTGCTGAGTGCAGAGTAGCAATAACAGAGGACCCGTTCTCCCTATTACACGTCAAAGAAGCGTCACAATAACTTTTTAACTTTAATTTGAAGGTAAAAATACTACATAGTGTTCCTTTAAAGGTACCACCACTGACAGTTTCCCTGAGAGTGTAGAGGCTCTGAAGTACCTTAGCAGTGGTGATGATCCCCTCCTGTTTGCTAGGTCCAGTGCTGACACTGAAAAGTCCATCACTTGTTCCGTTAAGAATGTGGAACCTGGCTGTCCAGGCAGGTGTTTGAGGTTCATCTTCATCCTTCACTCGCAGCTTCACCACCACTGCTCCTAGTGCAATCTCTGGCACTGAGACAGTGTGCTGAAAAACAGAGACATTTACATTCACAGTTCGGAGGTAACTTCTGCTGAAACATAAGGTTTCTGTAGGGTGCATGTGTCTGTTTAATTTGGTTACAGCCTTGACTCTTCTGGGAAAGTTTAACAGTAGATACTGGAAAATGAGTTGCTTTAATGACATTCAGCTAAATTTAGGGAGATCGAGTACTGATCATGGATAATTAGTTCTTAATTAAAAGTATCACTCCAACTCAGGGCGGCACGGTGGCGCAGCAGGTAGTGTCGCAGTCACACAGCTCCAGGGGCCTGGAGGTTGTGGGTTGGATTCCCGCTCCGGGTGACTGTCTGTGAGGAGTTGGTGTGTTCTCCCCGTGTCCGCGTGGGTTTCCTCCGGGTGCTCCGGTTTCCTCCCACAGTCCAAAAACACACGTTGGTAGGTGGATTGGCGAGTGAATGTGTGTGTTGCCCTGTGAAGGACTGGCGCCCCCTCCAGGGTGTATTCCCGCCTTGCGCCCAATGATTCCAGGTAGGCTCTGGACCCACCGCGACCCTGAACTGGATAAACGGTTTCAGATAATGAATGAATCCCTCCAACTCCAACAACATCACTTCCCAATAGTACTGAATGGAGCTCCATTGAATTTTGCCCCTCTAGGCTTTGCTTGGCATTGAGCACGATGATTCTAGACACATGCAGCATTTGAACTTGCACTCGATTTAAAACTTGCAAAATGCATTTATAGAACAAACATAAAACATAATCCATTGTTGGAGTAACTGTTGTTGGTGCACTCCATATGAAAATATCATCTCACTCACTCTCTCTTACCGAGGTGTTTTCAAACTGGGGTGCGTTTTCGTTGATGTCAGTGACAGTAATAACAGCTTTTCCAGTGGTTCTGAGGCCATGGCCCAGCATGTCTGCGGCCTGAATCTCCAAGGTGTATTTAGGATGTTTCTGAAAGAGATCGTGTTCTTTACTGATGCTGTTTTCATTCATTAAACTCAACACAGCATTTATAAACCTGACTTGTGCTCCCACCTCTATGTCCAGTCCTTTAGCGGCCACTCGAATGCCTCCAGTCACAGGATTAATGTCGAACATTTTTAGATGTGGCTCTGTTGGCGTCTGACTGATGATGGAGTATCTGATATCAGCATTGTCAGTTCTGGGGTCGTCTGCATCAGTGGCTGTGACCTTCATGAACTCATATCCTTCAGAGACAGTAAATGAAATATAGACATCTTTAATCTACAACTCATTGGTTTAATCCAGGTTTTTTAACCCAGGGGTCTGTTGTCTATTGTGAGTGATGCACAGGAATATTTATCCTCTTAAGACCCACCAAACAATACTTCTTTTATATGTGAACAATACTTTGGTTCTGTACTTCGGCCTCAAAAATACAAACGTGATACGGTCAGTTTCTGTCCAGTAAAGTAACCTTTGACCTACATTAGCAGAATTCAACAGTTCACCCTCAAAGTCATTTAATTAACTGACGAGTTGTGGGGTCATGAATTGTTTTTATCCCAACAATGGTTTAATGTTGAAAAACATTGAGAATCCTTGGTCTAATTTAACGCACTTAATGCCAGTAACATAGATACCTAGTGCTAAAACTTCTGGGACACAGCCATGGAAAGTGTCTTGGGTGAAGACAGGTTTATTGTCGTTCATATCAATCACATGGACAATAATATCAATGGGAGGTTCATCCTCTCCTTCTGCTGCCACAGCATGGACTTTAAGCTGAAATTGGCAGAAAAAAAAAGAACAGTTGAATTCACCTGACCATACAGCCACAGGGCGACTTGAATGAACTGTGAAATGCTCCACTGGAGTAAAGAAGCAATGTCTCTCACCACATATAAATCTTTGGTCTCTCTGTCTAGAGCCTTGTTGACGTAAAGCCAGCCAGTGTTTCTGTCCACAGTGAAAATTCCCACTGGGGGCAGATCTGCTCCTCCTCCAGTGATGCTGTATGTGATCTTAACATTTCTAGCCTTAGCAGACTCGATCTGGACACAGAAATGCATTCATTCATTCATTGTCTATAACCTTTATCCAGTTCAGAACACACCACACTCCTCACAGACACACTCCTCGAAGCCACAACCTCCAGGTCCCCAGAGCTGTGACAGAGACACTACCTGCTGCTCCACTGTGCCGCCCTCATAGAAATACAGTTAAGTACAAAATAAAATGAACATAGATTTCCAGCTTTAGTTAGAGATCAGTTCTACTCACTTGCACTATCTGTTTGGGGAAAGGTCCTCTGCTGTTCTCTGGGAAGTTGATTGGTGGAATTATCCACTCTCTCTTTCTCCTCTTCAACCACACAGAAGACTCTGGAAACTGCAGAACTGGAACGTCTTGGTAGGGCTCTTTATTATGAAGAACAGTAAATATGTTAATAATAAATGTATTCTTAAGTAACATGACATATACATTGTCTCTTCGCAGCATGAAAGAGCTCTCCATCAGCAGGAGTTTAGTTGCAGTCCCTGTTACATTCAAGACACATTGTAGGACAACACCAAACTCAATATAAGCTCTGCACACCAGAAAGTGACCATGTTGAGTCTCCAGCGTCAGGATCCTGCAACGGTGATGTCACACTCACTGTGACCAAGACCTGAAGTGATATGTGAAATACAGATATAATATTACAGCATTATTAACATGAATCCTTTTTAAGCATAAAATACAAGTCAGTTTCCAACAGGATGAGCCTAGCTGTCTTTACCTGGAGCACAGCTAGGAGGAGATTCACCATCATTTTTTAATCCAGGACCAGTGGCTACGAGCAAGTGCTGATAGTGGGTAGTTATACACTGACAGAAGAGGCTGGTTGTGTGTTTGTGTTTTAAAGCTCGTCCTCTCTGCAGCTACAGTGTTGTGAAATGTTTGTTAAATACAGATTAAAGCACATCAGCATTTTCATGTTCTTTGTTTACCCAAAGTGCACATATGGGGGTTGAAAGGAATCAATAAGTGGAGTACTCACTGGTCAAAGTGGCCTTTGGAATTTACAGAGACTACAGAACTTATTTACAACCTTGAACAAACCTGATTTTATTTTTGTTTTCCAGGCTTCTTGTAGATTACACACTGTCAGACCCCCAGACACTGAACCCTGAACCGTTTTCCCTTCGGACGGAACAACAGCAGCTTGCTGTAGCACAAGTTTCCTCTTCTCTTTGGCTTTCCACCTCATTCACACATGCTGTGTTTAGCTTTTCTAGCAATAACTCATCTGCTGTCTTTAAAACTAAGAAAAGGGGCTGCATATCCATTTTGATACTAATATTCTGGAGGCCAGTCAGTACAGTCTGTAGGAACATGGACTAATGCTGGGTCAATTTTAAGGCCTGATTTGCTTATTATCTGGCAAACAGAAATGTTTGTCTCAAATGTAGGGTGCATGAGGAATTTTTTTTGGGCTCTTCTTACTACTCTTGAACTCAAAGGTCAGTTGTTTATAGAGCTCTGTGGCACACTTTCCTTAAAATGTGAACACAAAAAGTGTGGGCAAAGTTAACTGAGACTTCCCCTTTAAGTAGCTTCATAACTGTAGACCTGCAGGTGTATCTTGGGCACTATTTTACTATACAACTGAGGTGGAGCACTATTTGCACCAGGGTAACTGACAGTTGCTTGATATATCTTTAGGTTTATGTAACTCTGGTTCTCTGACAGCATGAGGGAGATGTCTCACTATGGGATAGGCCCCATTCGCATATACCTCAGAAGCTCTATTACACTACACCAGCCCCTGGGCTGGCTGACACCTGTGATGCTCGTGCGCCACCCCCAATATATAATACGGAGCATGACATCATAACCTCATTCAAAACAGGTACACCTCTTCCTCTTCACACTGCAAGGAGGGTGGTCTTGTGAAACACCTCAGTCATGCTATCAGAGAACCGGGGTTACATTAGTAACCTAAAGTTCTCTTTCAAGAATTCATTTTGGTGTCTCACTATGGAATATCCTTACTTTTTTTTTTGTATTGCTAGAGAAGCCTATCCCGAACATACTGTCAATCAGCTATGCCTCAAAAAGGCTGGGACTGTTAGATCCAGAGCCAGCGCTCAATATGTGCTACACTAGGTGCTGTCACATCCATTTTATAAAACCTGGCGAACGTATGAGGCGAGAACCAGCTCGCTGCTGTGCACACCTCCTGAATCGAGAGACCTCTAAAGATTGCCCAGGAGGTTGCTACACCTCTCTTGGAGTGTGCACAGACACCCAGTGGAACTGCCAGTCCTTTACTGGAGTATGCCAAAGCTATCGCATCTGAAATCCAATGTGATTGTCTTTGTTTTGTAATCGCTTTCCCTGTGTATGGTTTAGCCCACGACACGAAAAGCTGGTCACTTTTCCTAAATTCCTTCATTTTATCCACATATATTTGCAGTGTTCGCACAGGACATAGCCTATGCAGCTGCTGCTGGCCTGGTGAGGTAAAAGGTGGAGGATAAAATGCCTGAAGTTCCAAAGGGAGACAAGGCTGAATAACCTTGGGAATAAAGGATGTAAACATACTTTAGAGTCCCCCTGCGAAAACTGCATACATGTAGAGCACACGGAAAATGCGTGTATTTCACTTACAAGCTTAGCCGATGCCAGGGATAGCAAAAGTGCTGACTTAAAAGACAAAACCTTAAAGCCCACCTGGTCCAGTGGCTCAAAAGGTGCAACTGACATAGCCTCCAGCACCAAGGCCAAATCCCAAGATGGAGACACAGGTTTGGAGAGCGGCAATCTACTCCGTGCCGCCTTCATGAAACAGCACACCAAAGGGTGTTGCCCCACAGTTTTCCCTTCAAAGCCCACATGGCTTGCTGCTATAGCTGCCAGGTAAACTTTAGTAGTGGAAAATGATCTGCCTTTGTCAATCAAATCTTGGAGGAAAGCTAATATAACCCTGACAGAGCACTGAAACAGGGTTTCGAGTTTGTCTGAGCACCATTGCGCAAATATCCGCCACTTGTACGGATATGGTGGATGGAGCTCTAGCATTCTGAATGGTTTCAATCACATTCAGCAGCAACCCTGTTATGCTTAAATTAAACCACTCACGGGCCATACCCATAGAGCCAGACGTTCTGGGTGTGGGTGATCAATTTCTCCCCTTGCTTGCGCCAGCAAATCTCTGCGTAGCGGGAGGGGCCAGGGGTTGCCCTGAAGCATCTGTATGATCTCCGCCAGCCAGTGCTTGCCTGGCCAATGCGGAGCTATCAAGATAACAGACAGGCACCTCTCCTTGACTCTGGCAATGTTTCATGACTGCGCATCTCTGGAGACGGAGGGCGAGGTCAGTGACCACACAAATCTCTTTCCACTGAGACAGACCTGGCGTGGCTGATGTCTCGTCCTGCAGTTCAGCTTGGTAGGCTGTCAGCATGGAGATGGCATTCAGGGCTCTCACGGAAAGCGCCACTGCTTTATTAGCCTGTTCAGTCATGTTAGACTGAAAGCGGTCAGCTTTAGAGGGTAGCGTAGGGTTGCTGGTTGCTGAGCGGCAGGGGCTCCATTGGAGGCATGCGCAGGCATACCTTCCATCTCGAGGGAAGATCCCCCACTGAATAGGAGTTTTGCCAGTAAATGGCTTCTCCTTCCAGAAAGTAGCTAACTCCTCCACTAGTTCAGGAAATATGGGGAGTAGCTGTTGTTGTTACCACGACATGTTAATCTTGTATCTAGTCTAACAATAATACTTGAAAGAATAAGTTCTTAAAAAATACTTGAAAGACGACCTCTTGGAAGATCAGCAGGTTCTTTATTTTCTTAAAGCATTGGGGAGCAGTCCCAGAAGGCCTCCTGCAGACTCACTCACACTGACATACTGAAAACCACAGTTTACATACACTTTTTGGGGTGAGATCATCTCGCCCCTCCTATTTTTTTTAATTAGGTTGCATTCCATAGGACCCCAATTAAAATGGTACCCTTATCTTCTAAGGATGTCTTATCATACTGTACCAATCAATCTCATGCTACACCATTCTCCTTTTCTCCTACAGAGTTCAGGCCAGAGTTTTAATCTCAAGTATCCCTTTGACCATTTTAATTTTATTTTTTGCCATAAAACTCATTTGTTTAAAATAATTATCATGTCTCTATATTATTTGTTTATTAGTCTCATGTTTTCTATATTTCTTGCCTCTGGGGAAATGTCCCATGCCTGATCTATGAATAAGTGGATTCATATGTTTTTCATATGCTCACTTTTTCCTAATTCTCCATCACTGTCTTGCAGCCTGTTTTGCCCGTGGCAGTCTCTTCCCCTCGTAGCATGACTTTGCAGTTTCCGCTTGCACGGTTGGCCACGGGATGTCCAGCTTGTCATGTGCGCGCTTGAGCACATCCTGCAGATCCACACATAGAAGGGGCGATGGTGGCGTCCCATCTGGGTCATTAGTGGCCTGCATGGCACCAGGGTGTTTTGCTATCTGGGCGGGGTGGAGAAACAGAGTCCTCGAATTCAACATCCTCATCAGAGACAAGAAATTCTGAACCGCCATCCTCATAGTCCTCTTCTGCCTCTTCATCCTCTGCGTCTAGCAGGGTGGGCAGAGGGGCGAGGGAGTTGAGTTGATCACCCCAGCTAAGATCCACAGGGTGGACGATTCAACGGGCATGGTGGCCTGCTGTAAAGTCGGCGTAATGGTAGCGCCGGACACAAGGGGGTCCTCGTCTGAAAAATTGGTTTGGCGTGCAAGCCTATAGTGGAGGCTTTTAACGGTAAAACGCGGGTCATTCAATGCTGCCTAGGCATGTCGCAGCCCGAGACAAATGGAGCAGACCTGCTGCTGGTCCACACTGGTTCTCCATCCCCAATAGACACCGCCTGCATTGCTGCAGCCATTTAGCTGGTGTGCTAAATTGTGCTTAGACTGTGCTGTTTGAAACAATTGGTGTGGTGACCAAATAGTACCGCAAGCACAAGAGCTAACGAGTAGCCGAAAGCCGCAACTAACATGGTGGTTAGTTAGCAGGGCCCGTTAGCTACATAGCCGTTGTTTGGAGACAAACCAACAAACCCGTCTGCGGACAGTGAAGCTTAGGTGTCGTGAGAGGAGAGAGAATGAAGGCTTCTGGAGTGAAGCGAGAAGAAGGTTTTGAATGAGGTTATGATGTCGTGCTCCGTATTATATATTGGGGGTGGCGCCCGAGCATCACAGCTGTCAGCCAGCCCAGGGGCTGTCGTAGTGTAATAGAGCTTCTGAGGTATACGCGAAGGGGGCCTATCCCATAGTGAGACACCGAAATGAATGCTTGAAAGAGAACTTGCTTTTCTTTTGCTCTAAAGCATTCTGCAGTTCAGCTACTTCTTAATACAGTCTTCCCCTCTCACCTGTTTGACCTATGTCAATGTACATTCACTAAAGAGGCAGCACACTTACTCACATTTTCCACTCCACAGACCTCATAGCTTTTACTCTGCTTTGACTGAACTTGACACAGCCAGCCACGAGAATGGGGTTTTTAAGTACATTTAACAAACAGAAATGAAAATATCAACACACCTGTATCTCCAAACAATGTTTATGTTCAACATTTTATGGTAAAAAATGCATTTAATACAATATTATACCCGAAAAAGAGAGATAATATATGAGACTCTAACATTGTGTTTTTTCCCCACTGCTGTATTCATTGCAGGGTGTGGGAAAACCACAGAGAGCTCTCCCTACTGTCTGATTAGACAAATTACAATCGGTTGCAGATCTCATGTTCCACTGGAATGAACCGTTCCAATTGTGAATTATTACTGTTTTTCTACTCATCAACAAAGATGATTAATGAACTAATTTAACAGTAAAGTAATTGTTTTAAACTGTGTTTTATACACGCTCTTATTGTTTGAAATGTGCTTTTATTATTTATTCTGAATAAATTGAATTCCTTTACTGAGAAAACTGACTTTTTACTGAAGAACTCCTTTTAAACTGAACTGATTTTAGCTGAATTTTTATACTTCTTACACAACTGATTTTATAGATATTTGTACTGAATTCACATTACTTCACTTTACTTTTTATACACACCACATGTGTGTATTTATCTGACTTTCCTTCCTTGTGTCTCAGCTCCTCCCTCAACAATAAGAAGATGCTACAAGAGTGTTTACCATGTTCCTCTTACATTTCCACTTTCATTTCAGTTTTATACATGCCCCAATATTTGCTGACTTTTCACAGGAACACATTTTCCTCAAAGTCAACACATCACGTGATTTATTATGTTTCATTTATTCATGGTTCCACAGTCATTTTTATAAAGTGTTTTTCGTTTTTCGTTAGGAATGGAAACATTAGGAACATTTTGTGTTTTAAGCTTCACATGTACACTTTTCCTCTGGCTCCACTATGTTCACAACATTCACAGTGACGGTGGCGGTGGAAGTGGGCAGAGGTTTGCTAAAAGGAATGTCATTCTCCACAATCACCAGCAGAGTGTGCTGCTTCTCCTGCTCAAAGTCCAGTGGCTGAGTGGGAAAAATATTTACAAAAAGAACACAGTTGAATTATGGCTAATTTAAACAACTATATATTTAAGTCCTGGACATGTAAGTACTTGTATGAAATCCACAAAAAAAAAACAAAAAAAACATACAAGTAGTATGAAATATTGTACAGTTACATTCCCTAAAATAAGTACTGAATATGCACCCTTAAAGGAACACCAGCTAAGGATTGGTTTTTTTTGCTCCTGGGGCGCCACCTAGTGTAATTCGTTTTTACAGCACCCTACTGAAATCTGTGGTGAGGGAGAAGAGTGGAGGTGATTTCCTATCCTCCCACAAAACCTACATAGTGCTGTTTCTGCAGTGCTGAGCACAGATTAGCAATACCTGAGGACCTGCTGTCAACAAAATGTCACAATAATTTTGTAACTTTAATTTGAAGGTAAAAATACTACATAGTGTTCCTTTAAAGGTACCACCACTGACAGTTTCCCTGAGAGTGTAGAGGCTCTGAAGTACCTTAGCAGTGGTGATGATCCCCTCCTGTTTGCTAGGTCCAGTGCTGACACTGAAAAGTCCATCACTTTTTCCGTTAAGAATGCGGAACTTGGCTGTCCAGGCAGGTGTTTGAGGTTCATCTTCGTCCTTCACTCGCAGCTTCACCACCACTGCTCCTAGTGCAATCTCTGGCACTGAGGCAGTGTACTGAAACACAGAGACATTTACATTCACTGTTTGGAGGTAACTTCTGCTGAAACATAGGGTTTCTGTAGGGTGCATGTGTCTGTTTAATTTGGTTACAGCCTTGACTCTTCTGGGAAAGTTTAACAGTAGATACTGGAATATTTCTGAGTTGCTTTAATGACATTCAGCTATAGTAAATTTCGGGAGATCGAGTACTGAGAGTGGATAATTAGTTCTTAATTAAAAATATCACTCTAACTCCAACAACATCACTTCCCAATAGTACTGAATGGAGCTCCATTGAATGATGCCCCTCTAGGCTTTGCTTGGCATTGAGCACGATGATTCTAGACACATGCAGCATTTGAACTTGCACTAGATTTAAAACTTGCAAAATGCATTTATAGAACAAACATAAAACATAATCCATTGTTGGAGTAACTGTTGTTGGTGCACTCCATATGAAAATATCATCTCTCTCACTCTCTCTTACCGAGGTGTTTTCAAACTGGGGTGCGTTGTCATTGATGTCAGTGAGAGTAATAACAGCTTTTCCAGTGGCTGTGAGGCCATGGCCCTGCATGTCTGCGGCCTGAATCTCCAAGGTGTATTTAGGATGTTTCTGAAAGAGATCATGTTCTTTACTGATGCTGTTTTCATTCATTAAACTCAACTCAGCATTTATAAACCTGACTTGCTCTCACCTCTCTGTCCAGTCCTTTAGCGGCCACTCGAATGCCTCCAGTCACAGGATTAATGTCGAACATTTTTAGATGTGGCTCTGTTGGCGTCTGACTGATGATGGAGTATCTGATATCAGCATTGTCAGTTCTGGGGTCGTCTGCATCAGTGGCTGTGACCTTCATGAACTCAAATCCTTCAGTAAATGACAGTAAATGAAATATAGACATCTTTAATCTACAACTCATTGGTTTAATCCAGGTTTTTTAACCCAGGGGTCTGTTGTCTATTGTGAGTGATGCACAGGAATATTTATCCTCTAAAGACCCACCAAACAATCCTTCTTTTATATGTGAACAATTCTTTGGTTCTGTACTTCGGCCTCAAAAATACAAACGTGATACGGTCAGTTTCTGTCCAGTAAAGTAACCTTTGACCTACATTAGCAGAATTCAACAGTTCACCCTCAAAGTCATTTAATTAACTGACGAGTTGTGGGGTCATGAATTGTTTTTATCCCAACAATGGTTTAATGTTGAAAAACATTGAGAATCCTTGGTCTAATTTAACCCACTTAATGCCAGTAACATAGATACCTAGTGTTGCAGCTTCTGGAACAAAGCCATGGAAAGTGTCTTGGGTGAAGACTGGTTCATTATCATTCATATCAAACACAACGACAAGATCAGGTAAGGGATGTTCCACTTCTCCTTCTGCAGCCACAGCGTGGACTTGAAGCTGAAATAAATTGGCAGAAAAAAATTACCTGTTGAATTCACCTGACCATACGGCCACAGGGCGACTGGGATGAACTGTGAAATGCTCCACTGGAGTAAAGAAGCAATGTCTCTTACCTCATATTTATCTTTGACCTCTCGGTCTAGAGTCTTGGTGACATAGAACCAGCCAGTGTTTCTGTTTATGGTGAAAAGTCCCACTGGGGGCAGGTCTGCTCCTTCTCCAGTGATGCTGTATGTGATCTTAACATCTTTAGCCTTAGAGGACTTCATCTGGACACAGAAATACAGTTAAGTACAAAATAAAATGAACATAGATTTCCAGCTTTAGTTAGAGATCAGTTCTACTCACTTGCACTATCTGTTTGGGGAAAGGTCCTTTGTCGTTCTCTGGGATGTATATTGGTGGAATAAGTATACACCCTCTCTTTCTCCTCTTCTCCCCCACAGAAGACTCGGGAAGCTGCAGAACTGGAACGTCTTGGTAGGGCTCTTCATTATGAAGAACAGTAAATATGTTAATAATGAATGTGTTCATAAGTAACATGATATATACATTTAATAAAAATGATTTCATGATCATCCACAACAGTCTCCACATCAGCAGGAGTTTAGTTGCAGTCCATGTTACGTTCAAGACACATTGTAGGACAACACCAAACTCAATAGAATAAGCTCTGCACACCAGAAAGTGACCATGTTGAGTCTCCAGCGTCAGGATCCTGCAACGGTGACGTCACACTCACTGTGACTAAGACCTGAAGTGATATGTGAAATACAGATATAATATTACAGCATTATTAACATAAAATACAAGTCAGTTTCCAACAGAATGAGCCTAGTTGTCTTTACCTGGAGCACAGCTAGGAGGAGATTCACCATCATTTTTTAATCCAGGACCAGTGGCTACGAGCAAGCACTGACAGTGGGTAGTTATACACTGGAAGAAGAGGCTGGCTGTGTGTTTGTGTTTTAAAGCTCGTCCTCTCTGCAGCTACAGTGTTGTGAAATGTTTGTTAAATACAGATTAAAGCACATCAGCATTTTCATGTACTTTGTTTACCCAAAGTGCACATATGGGGGTTGAAATGAGGCAATAAGTGGAGTGCTCACTGGTCAAAGTGGCCTTTGGAATTTACAGAGACTACAGAACTTATTTACAACCTTGAACAAACCTGATTCTAGTTTCATTTCCGAGGCTTCTTGTAGATTATACACTGTCAGACCGCCAGACACTGAACCCTGAACCCTGAGTTCAGAGAACACGGCTCCAGTGCTCCAGAATCTCAGGTCTCTGTGGCTGCTTGGCTTCTCCAGATCAGTCCATGATATTTTCAATCAGCCTTTCTGATTCTGTGAGCTGACGATTCCACCTCCCAATGACAGCACTTACTGTTGTCCAGGGCAGCTCTAGCAAGGGTACGAACATAGGAATTAGGGAGGATTTCTTCAGTGTGACCCACTTCCTGGCATCTGTTTCCTGCTGAGATCATATACGTGTTTGCTCATTTTGTTGTTGAACTCCATCCACTCCATTCAAGACCTTTTGATCTAATGATGAATGTCGTTTGCTGAATTATGAATTAATTGATTATAAAGTGATGCACAGGAATATTTATCCTCTAAAGACCCACCAAACAATCCTTATTTTATATGTGAACAATTCTTTGGTTCTGTACTTTGGCCTCAAAGTAACCTTTGACCTACATTAGCAGAATTCAACAGATCGCCCTCAAAGTCATTTAATTCAAGTTGTGGGGTCATGAATTGTTTTTATCCCAACAATGGTTTAATGTTGAAAAACATTGAGAATCCTTGGTCTAATTTAACCCACTTGATGCCAGTAACATAGATACCTAGTGTTGCAGCTTCTGGAACAAAGCCATGCTAAGTGTCTTGGGTGAAGACTGGTTTATTGTCGTTCATATCAATCACATTGACAACAACCTTCATAGGAGCTTCCCCTTCTCCTTCTGCAGCCACAGTGTGGACTTGAAGCTGAAATTGGCAGAAAAAAATAACCTGTTGAATGCCACAGACATTAACAACTGATCAAGTCCTGTTTTCGGCTGTTTGAGCGAACAGTGTGTTGTAGCTCCGGTGGAATAACACCGGTAAAATGAAAGTGATTATAAGATGCAATGTCCAGCCGCGTTTGTCTGTCATATGTTAGCATTGCATGGCCTTTGTGCACTTTAGAAAGAGTATAAAGGGCCCAAAAAAGAAGAAAAAGCCAGCACTCAAGAGCAGAGCGAGCAAACACGTTCGCCAAGGAGGGCGCCATGTTGGAGTGATAAGCCAATCTTGTGATAAGCCAATTTTCTAGCAATCATTCATCTGTTGTCTTTAAATTTAAGAGAAGGGGCTGCATATCCATTTTGATACTAATATTCTGGAGGGCAGTCAGTACAGTCTGTAGGAACAGGGACTAATGCTGGGTCAAATTTAAGGTCTGATTTGCTTATTATCTGGCAAACAGAAATTTTTGTCTCAAATCTAGGGTGCATGAGGAATTTTTTTGGGCTCTTCTCACTACTCTTGACCTCAAGGTCAGTTGTTTATTGAGTTCAGTGGCACTCTTTCCTTGAAAATGTGAACACAAAGTGTGGGCAAAGTTAACTGAGACTTCCCCTTTAAGTAGCTTCATAACTGCAGGCCTATGGGTGTATCTTGAGCACTATTATACTGTACAACTGAGGTGGAGCAATATATGCACAAGGGTCACTGACAGTAGCTTGATATATCTTGCTTTCTTTTGCTCTAATGCATTCTGCAGTTCAGCTACTTTTCAGTACAGTCTTCCCCTCTCACCCCTTGAACAGGACCTGAGGAGGTACTCTCAATTTGGGGCAGTCACTTCAGAGAACTTGTCTTTCCACATCAGGAATTCTGACATACCACTGTCTCTTCAACTCATCCACTTCCTCTCTATCTAAGTGCTGAATGATATGGGAAGTTAGTGACATACGTGTTTTGCCAGAAACCTTTTTCCTGCTCAGTTCAGATGCGTTTAGGAAATCACATATTTTCAACAAGTTCTCCAGAGACATTTGGTATAACAGGCTTTTCACTATTTGCAAATTCTACAGCACCTCTGCCATTGTTGCCACTGAGGAAATTGAACTCTTGCTGCAAGATTAGACTCGCCTTGATGTAACTGATGTCTTCTGGTCTCAGCTAAGGTGCACATTCTTCAGCTCCCTCGTCTTATCCTCACTACAGCAAAGCTTCCTTCACCCCGGTATGAGCTCCATCAGAGGCTGTCTGCCCGAATGACATTCATCCTCTGAGAGGATGTCCCAGCAGTGCCTTCAAATGTTGTACCTCTTAAAAGGGGAGATAATAAATGAGAAGACTCAAATGTGGTGTAGCGGAAATGAACAGATTACTAATTTTAATAAAATATATTATATGTTTAGGGGACTTAATATGCCAAAGTTACTATATTATGCCGAAGGACCTCTCTTAGCTCAGGGACATCTCTGAACCACACCAGCAAAATTGGAATTTGAGATAAGCTTTTCAGAAAGAACTGGCCCCAAATTGGTGCCTGGCTGTCTGTGTCAGCGAGTCATAAAACTGACACTATAGGTCCTTTCAAGGAAAGTTTATGACCGGGTCTTGGGGGATCATGGAACTCTTCTAAAATGCAGAATGCAGAGAGACACTCCTGAGGATCAGTTTAATCTTAATTAAACCTTAATTTTAATTTAATTTTGGTTTAAAACAATTTGAAGTTACATATGTGCACAACAGTTTGAAATTAATTCCATTTGAACAATCAAAATGGGTGGGATTAATTTACATGTGTTTAAAGTCATTTGTGTTATATATTTATGTAGAACCAAGGTAGCCACATACTATGTGTGTAGTTGGTTAATAATTATGTAAAACATGGTTGTCTTAATGATTTTACTTTGGGTTAACATATAATCTTTTATATCGCAAAAGTATGATTCAGAATCCTGGCCTTCATTCACAAATAAGGGATGAGCTTCAAGCCTTTGTCTTGTCAAGGGTCATACATTTTATGTGATGTCACTACCAAGGTACAGGAAACAACCAATCAGGAGCAAGAGATGCTCCAATCTTATCCAATCGGTATTAAAGGTGGGTTTTCTAAACTCTGGTTAAAACCCAGGGGCGCCAAATGCTTTCTTTTGCTCTGCTTCTTCTGTACCTTTCTTCGCTTTACACTGTTTGTCTTTTAGCCTATTTCAGGGCTAAAGAAGAAAATGACTTTGGTTTTGAAATGACTCTGCAGGCTCCTCTGCAGGCGTCAGACTCTCATGGCTTTCCTAAACAGTCTTGCCCCATAAACGTGGTCCAAATAGACATTAGTTCTATATTAATGTTGTCCCTAATAGAGAACTATAGTAAACAGGGCTGTAGTTATTCCAGCAAGAATTCAACGCCACACCCAGAGCATGAAGGAGACCTCTGACAGAGCTTCCGGACCAGCGACGAAAAAGACGGCCACACGCACCCTCAGAATGACCTCCTGAGATGAGGAGAGACCTGCCCAGGAGAGACCAGCAGGGACTGTCTCTCACAAAGCAGCAGATCAGCGATGACGGAGAATCCCCACAGAGACCTTCAGAACACCACCAGCTCTGACGGAGTTGTCACTGTATCTGAAAATCTCGGGAGAAAAGGAACACTCGCGGCTGCAACTACAAGTCTTCCTGGAGAATTGCAGATTCTCCAGGAAGTCGTGCCGGAAAGCACAGTGCGTCAGCGTCATACTCCCAGCTATCTCAAGTCCATCTCCACAGATACGTAAGGTCACATGGTCTCATTTCTTTCATTGCTCAGGGTTGGTGCTGAATGCTTGCTGGGATCAACAATAGCCTTTTCTAGAATTTAGGGTAATTATCATAGAGAAATTCCCTCATATATTAATCTCCCTGTTCCCTCATGTATCGCTGTAATCCATTTCATCATATGAATGTATAATTAATCTGCATTATTTGATATTATTATTAATAAACCACTTCTGTGATAAAACCAATCCTTGTTTATTTGTTTGTGTGTGCACCATTCTTGTATAGAATTATTACTTCTAGTTCAGATTCAGTTTTAGAGTCAAGAACCTATGACGGATCAATGAGCATAATTCATTAATAATAATTCATTCTAGCTAATCCTGCTGTGGCGGCACGGTGGCGCAGCAGGTAGTGTCACAGTCACACAGCTCCAGGGACCTGGAGGTTGTGGGTTCGATTCCCGCTCTGGGTGACTGTCTGTGAGGAGTTGGTGTGTTCTCTCCATGTCCGCGTGGGTTTCCTCCGGGTGCTCCGGTTTCATCCCATGGTCCAAAAACACATGTTGGTAGGTGGATTGGTGACTCCAAAGTGTGTGAATGTGTGTCTGTGCCTGTGAAGGACTGGCGCCCCCTCTAGGGTGTATTCCCCGCCTTGTGACGAAAAATGATTCCAGGTAGGCTCTGGACCCACCACAGATAATGAATGAATGAATAATACTGCTGTATAAAATGTAAAGTCATCTAAAAGGATGACCTACTTGTCTAAGCTAAAATTGGACAGGTAAAGACACTACATATTATTTAATGACTCCCAAACTTGGAGGTTATCAAAATGAATTAAATAATTAATTATTAATAAAATAATAATTAATGTTTGAACTGAGTGTTTATTCCTGAAATCTATACCATAGTATGACTTAAGCAACACACTGCATCCCACAATTACACTGTGTCTGCCCCATTATACACAGTTAATTATTCCAAGTTTTTTTCTCAGAATTATTCCGAGATTCTTTCTCAGAATTATTCCGACTTTTTTCTCAGAATTATTCCGACTTTTTTTCTCAGAATTATTCTGAGATTTTTTCTCGGAATTCTGACTTTAATCTCAAAATGTTTTTTTTTTTTTTTTTTCAACGCTGTGGCCCTAAAACTCCGTCGTACTTATGCCACCCCAACAGGTGCATTACAATTTCCACTACAGTGGTGTTTCATCACTGCTGTGTTGCAAGTAGTGTGTTTACACACAAGGCAAACAAATTGAGGAATTGGGCACATAAACCATTTTATATTCAGCATTAGAAGTCATTCTCACACACATTAGAGCACAAATTAAATAAATAAAATTACCTATGTCAAAGTACATTCACTAAAGGCAGCACACTTGCTCACATTTTCCACTCCACAGACACAGGTTTGACTGCACTTGACTCCAAACAATGTTTATGTTCAACATTATATGGTAAAAAAGTATTAAATACAATATTATAAATGAAAAGGGGAGATAATATATGAGACTCTAACGTTTTGTTTTTTTCCTCACTGCTGTATTCATTGCAGGGTGTGGGAAAACAACAGAGAGCTCTCCCTACTGTCTGATTAGACAAATTACAATCGATTGCAGATCTCATGTTCCACTGGAATGAACCTAATTCCAATTGTGAATTATTACTGTTTTTCTACTCATCAACAAAAATGATTAATGAACTAAATTTAACAGTAAAGTAATTGTTTTAAACATGCTCGTATTGTATGTGCTCTTGTTATTTATTCTGAATTAATTGTTTTCCTTTACTGAGAAAACTGACTTTTTACTGAAGAACTCCTTTTAAATTGAACTGACTTTACCTGAATTTTTATACTTCTTACACAACTGATTTTTATAGATGTTTGTACTGAATTCACATTATTTCACTTTACTTTTTATACACACCACACCTATGTGTGTTACATATGTTTCAACTTTATTTATGGAAAGGAAATTGCGTGTTTTTCTGGTATATTCATCTGATTTTTCTTATGCACAGCTCCTGCCACGACAATAAGTAGATGCTACAAGAGTGTTTACCATGTTCCTCTTACCTTTTCCACTTTCATTTCAGTTTTACACATGCCCCAATATTTACTGACTTTTCACAGGAACACATTTTCCTCAAAGTCAACACATCACATGGTTTATTATGTTTAATCTATTCATGGTTACACAGTCATTTTTATAAAGGTGTTTTTCATTTTTCCTTGAGGTTTTTTGATTATTCAATGGTGTAAAAAATGGAAACATTAGGAACAGTTTGCGTCTTAAGCTTCACATTTATATTTTTCACCTGGCTCCACTACATTCAGAACATTCACAGTGACCGTGGCGGTGGAAGTGGGCAGTGGTTTGCTAAAAGGAATGTCATTCTCCACAATCACCAGCAGAGTGTGCTGCTTCTCCTGCTCAAAGTCCAGTGGCTGAGAGAGAAAAATAAATCATACACAGAAAAACTTACAAGAAGAACACAGTTGAATTGTGGCTAAATTAAACAACAATGTATAAGTCCTGGACATGTAAGTAGTCATATGAAATCCACACAACTAAAAAAACTACAAGTAGTATGAAATATTGTACAGTTACGTTCCCTAAAATAAGTACTGAATATGCACCCTTAAAGGATCAAGGCAAGGTAAGGTTTGGGGTTTTTTTTGGCTCCTGGGGCGCCACCCAGTGTAATTAATTTTTACAGCACCCTACTGAAATCTGTGGTGAGGGAGACGAGTGGAGGTGGTTTCCTATCCTCCTACAAAAGCTACCTAGTGCTGTTTCTGCAGTGCTGAGCGCAGAATAGCAATACCTGAGGACCCGTTCTCCTTATTACACGTCAACAAAGCGTCACAATAATTTTTAAAGTTTAATTTGAAGGTAAAAATACTACATAGTGTAAATTTAAGGGTACCACCACTGACAGTTTTCCTGAGAGTGTAGAGGCTCTGAAGTACCTTAGCAGTGGTGATGATCCCCTCATGTTTGCTAGGTCCAGTGCTGACACTGAAAAGTCCATCACTTGTTCCGTTAAGAATGCGGAACTTGGCTGTCCAGGCAGGTGTTTGAGGTTCATCTTCATCCTTCACTCGCAGCTTCACCACCACTGCTCCTAGTGCAATCTCTGGCACTGAGGCAGTGTACTGAATCACAGAGACATTTACATTCACAGTTTGGAGGTAACTTCTGCTGAAACATAGGGTTTCTGTAGGGTGCATGTGTCTGTTTAATTTGGTTACAGTCTTGACTCTTCTGTGAAAGTTTAACAGTAGATACTGGAATATTTCTGAGTTGCTTTAATGACATTCAACTATAGCAAATTTTGTGAGATCAGGTACTGATAGTGTATGATTAGTTCTTAATTAAGAATATCCAACTCTTCTTAATTGCACTGAGTGCAAAATTATGACCGTCTAGGCTTTGCTTGGCTTTGAGTATGATGATTCTACACACATGCAGCTGCACCCACGTTTATACAGAAGAAATAAAGATTTGATGAGATTTATGTATGAGAAAATTTTTACAAAGGAAGAAAGTCCCGATAAATCAATTGTTTAATTTAGTTTTGGTTACACTTGTAAAGCACCTTTTTGGAAACCCAAGTATACTTTTAGAACATCTTTCTATTCAACATTCAATCCGCACACACTGGCAAGACGTGGCAGCCAAATGTGCACAGCATACTCTCAACAAGGAAAGACTCTCCATCTGGAGGACTGCATCGGGCACTAGGGTTTCACCCAGGATAGAGCACCAACATTGTTGGAGTAACTGTTGTACTGAATATGAAAATATCATCTCTCTCACTCTCTCTTACCGAGGAGTTTTCAAACTGAGGTGCGTGGTTGTTGTTGCCAGCTACAGTAATCACAGCTTTTCCAGGGGTTCTGAGGCCATGGCCCTTCATGTCTGCGGCCTGAATCTCCAAGGTGTATTTAGGATATTTCTGAAAAAGATCATGTTCTTTACTGATGCTGTTTTCATTCATTAAACTCAACTCAGCATTTATAAATCTGACTTGTGCTCTCACCTCTCTGTCCAGTCCTTTAGCGACCACTCGAATGGCTCCAGTCACAGGATTAATGGCGAACATGTGTGACTGTGGCATTGCTGGATTCTGACTGATGATGGAGTATCTGATTTCAGCATTGTCAGTGTTGGGGTCGTCTGCATCAGTGGCTGTGACCTTCATGAACTCAAATCCTTCCAAGACAGTAACGAAGGAGAAAAATATAGACATCTGATATATATAAATATAGACATGACATTGGTTTAATCCTGGTTTTTTAACCCAGGGGTCTGTTGTCTATTGAGCGTGATGCACAGGAATATTTATCCTCTAAAGACCCACCAAACGATTCTTCTTTTATATGTGAACGATGCTTTGGTTCTGTACTTTGGCCTCAAGAACAACAAATGTGATGTGGTCAGTTTCTGTCAAGTAACCTTTGACCTACATTAGCAGAATCCAATAGTTCGCCCTCAAAGTCATTTAATTAAAGTTGTGGGGTCATGAACTGTTTTTATCCCAATAATGGTTTAATAGTGAAAAACACTGAGAATCCTTGGTCTAATTTAACCCACTTGATGCCAGTAACATAGATACCTAGTGTTGCAGCTTCTGGAACAAAGCCATGGAAAGTGTCTTGGGTGAAGACAGGTTTATCGTCGTTCATATCAATCACATTAACAATAATCTCCAGGGGAGATTCCCCTACTCCTTCTGCTGCCACAGCGTGGACTTGAAGCTGAAATTGGCAGAAAAAAAGACCTGTTGAATTCACCTAACCATACAGCCACAGGGCGACTGGGATAAACTCTGAAATGCTCCACATCGAGTAAAGAAGCAATGTCTCTCACCACATATTTATCTTTGGCCTCTCGGTCTAGAGCCTTGGTGACATAAAGCCAGCCAGTGTTTCTGTTTATGGTGAAAAGTCCCACTGGGGGCAGGTCTGCTCCTTCTCCAGTGATGCTGTATGTGATCTTAACATCTTTAGACTTATCAGAATTGACCTAGACACAGAAATACAGTTAAGTACAAAATAAAATGAACACAGATTTCCAGCTTTAGTTAGAGATCAGTTCTACTCACATGCACTATCTGTTTGGGGAAAGGTCCTCTGTCGTTCTCTGGGATGGTTATTGGTGGAATACTCCATCTCTTTCTCCTCTTCAACTCCACAGAAGACTCTGGAAACTGCAGAACTGGAACGTCTTGGTAGGGCTCTTCATTACGAAGAACAGTAAATATGTTAATAATTAATGTGTTCATAAGTAACATGACATATACATTTAATACGAATGATTTCATGATCATGATCATCCACAACATTGTCTCCTCACAGCATGAAAAAGCTGTGCATCAGCAGGAGTTTAGTTGCAGTCCATGTTACGTTCAAGACACATTGTAGGACAACACCAAATTCAATACAATAAACTCTGCACACCAGAAAGTGACCATGTTGAGTCTCCAGCGTCAGGATCCTGCAACGGTGATGTCACACTCACTGTGACCAAGACCTGAAGTGATATGTAAGATAAGGAGATACATAAATATACGTATTACATTATTAGCATAAATCTGAAGTCCTGAAGTGATATGTGAGATACGGATATAATATTACAGCATTATTAGCATGAAAACTTTTAAAGCATAAAATACTAGTCAGTTTCGAACAGAATGAGCCTAGTTGTCTTTACCTGGAGCACAGCTAGGAGGAGATTCACCATCATTTTGTAATCCAGGACCAGTGGCTACGAGCAAGCACTGACAGTGGGTATTTATACACTGGAAGAAGAGGCTGGTTGTGTGTTCGTGTTTTAAAGCTCGTCCTCTCTGCAGCTACAGTGTTGTGAAATGTTTGTTAAATACAGATTGAAGTACATCAGCATTTTCATGTTCTTTGTTTACCCAAAGTGCACATACGGGGGTTGAAATTAAGCAATAAGTGGAGTGCTCACTGGTCAAAGTGGCCTTTGGAATTTACAGAGACAACAGAACGTATTTAAAACCTTGAACAAACCTGATTTTCAGGTTCGTTTTCCAGGCTTCTTGTAGATTATACACTGTCAGACCACCAGAGAACACGGTTCCAGTGCTCCAGAATCTCAGGTCTGTGTGGCTGCTTGGCCTCATTCCATGATATTTTCACTCAGCCATTCTGATTCGGTGAGCTGCGTCCAGCTGCTGTTGCTCCTAGATGTCTCCACCTCCCAATGACAGCACTTACTGTTGTCCAGGTCAGCTCTAGCAGGACACAGCGTTGACTAAAGAGTACAAACTTAGGAATTAGGGAGGATTTCTTCAGTGTGACCCACTTCCTGTCGTCTGTTTCCTGCTGAGATCATATAAGCATTTGCTCATTTTGTTGTTGAACTCCACCACTCCATTCAAGACCTTTTGATCTAATGATGAATGTTGTTTGCTGAATGATGAATTAAGCAAAGCCTTGGTGAGTTTCCTCTGCTGCCTGTTCTAGTGTTTGTCATTTAGGTGTTTTATTTCATCTCTGTCATCTGCCATTGACATTAACAACTGACCAAGTCCTGTTTTCTCCACTTATTAAATATTAACAAAATGAGACTCAAATAAAGAGCTAGAGACACTCATACATGCTTTTATCTTATCTCGTGATAATTACTGTACTGTCCTCTTTCCTTTACTTAGTAGATCTTAGTAAATCATCTGCAGTTAATTCAGAATGTAACTGCACTCACGACCATAATTCCCTCACTGGAATTTCTCTATTGGATTCCTGTTTTGTAGGGTATTGCTTTGCAACTGTTTTCCCTTCGGAATGGACTGGATGGACAACAGCAGCTTGCTGTAGCACAAGATTCCTCTTTTCTTTGTCTTTTCACCTCATTCACACATGCTGTGTTCAGCTTTTCTAGCAATCATTCATCTGTTGTCTTTAAATCTAAGAGAAGGGACTGCATATCCATTTTGATACCAATATTCTGGAGTCCAGTCAGTACAGTCTGTTGGAACATGGACTAATGCTGGGTCAATATTAAGGCCTGATTTGCTTATTATCTGGCAAACATAATTTTTTTGTCTCAAATCTAGGGTGCATGAGGAATTTTCTTTGGGCTCTTCTTACTACTCTTGAACTCAGAGGTCAGTTGTTTATAGAGTTCTGTGGCACTCTTTCCTTGAAAATGTGAACACAAAAAGTGTGGGTAAAGTTAACTGAGACATCCCCTTAAAGTAGCTTCATAACTGCAGGCCTATGGGTGTATCTTGAGCACTATTATATTGTACAACTGAGATGGAGCACTATTTGCACCAGGGTCACTGACAGTAGCTTGATATATCTTTCTTTTCTTTTGCTCTAATGCATTCTGCAGTTCAGCTACTTCTCAGTACAGTCTTCCCCTCTCACCTGTTTGCCCAGTACCTGAGGAGGTACTCTCAATTTGGGGCACTCACTTCAGAGAACTTGTCTTTCAACATCAGGAATTCTGACATACCACTGTCCTCCAACTCATCCACTGGATGATATGGGAAGTTAGTGACATACGTGTTTTGCCAGAAACCTTTTTCCTGCTCAGTCCAATTATGTTTAGGAAATCACATATATTCAACAAGTTCTCCAGAGACATTTGGTGTAACAGACTTTTCATTCATTCATTATCTGCAACCGCCCATCCATTTTTTGGGCGGACTATTGCAATTCTCTTTTATCTGGTCCCCCCTTCAAGTCCCTTCATAAGTTACAACTGGTTCAGAATGCTGCAGCCCGTATTATCTCTAGAACTCCATCCACTGATCACATCACCCCTGTTCTTCAACAGCTCCACTGGCTCCCTGTTAAATCTCACATTGATTTTAAACTCATATTGTTTACTTTTAAGGCCATCCATCACCTTGCCCCACCATACCTCACAGAGCTCCTCCACATAAACAGACCCTGCCGGACTCTTAGATCCTCCTCATCCATCAGTCTCACTGTCCCTCCAGCCTGACTGACCACCATGGGGTCTAGAGCTTTTAGCCGCACCGCCCCCCGTCTTTGGAATTCCCTCCCACCAGACATTCGTAATATTGACTCCCTGAACATTTTTTAAATCACGCCTCAAGACCCACCTGTTCAGGACAGCATACAGTCTTTAGCCTAGTCCTTTGATTTTATGTATCTCTTTAATTAGCCTGCTTTAAATAGCTTTGTTTATACCTGTTGTTTTGCTTTGGTTTTCTTATATACGGTGACCTTGAGAGTCTTGAAAGGCGCCAAAAATAAAATGTATTATTATTATCCAGTTCAGGGTCGCGGTGGGTCCAGAGCCTACATGGAATCATTGGGCGCAAGGCGGGAATACACCCTGGAGGGGGCGCCAGTCCTTCACAGGGCAACACAGACACACACACACATTCACTCACACACTTACAAATAAGGACACTTTTGAGTCGCCAATCCACCTGCAATGTGTGTTTTTGGACTGTGAGAGAAAACCGCGTACCCGGAGGAAACCCATGCGGACACGGGAAGAACACACCATCTCCTCACAGACAGCCATCAGGAGCGGGAATCGAACCTACAACCTCCAGGCCCCTGAAGCTGTGTGACTGCGACACCTACCTGCTGCGCACAGTGCCGCAATGAACGGTAAAAGATATTATACTTTTTGGGGACTTCATATGCCAAAGTTACCTTATTATGCCGAAGGACCTCTCTTAGTTCAGGGACATCTCCGAACCACACCAGCAAGATGGGAATTTGAGATAAGCTTTTCAGAAAGAACTAGCCCCAAATTGGTGCCTGGCTGTCTGTGTCAGAGAGTCATAAAACTGACACTATAGGTCCTTTCAAGGAAAGTTTATGACAGGGTCTTGGGGGATCATGGAACTCTTCTCAAATGCAGAATGCAGAGAGACACTCCTGAGAATCAGTTTAACCTTAATTAAACTTTAATTCCCATTGGTTTAAAACAATTTGAAGTTACATATGTGCACACCTGTTTGAAATTAATTCCATTTGAACAATCAAAATGGGTGGGATTAATTTACATGTGTTTAAAGTCATTTTTGTTTTATATGAATTCATGTAGAACCAAGGTAGCCACATACTATGTGTGTAGTTGATTAATAATTATGTAAAACATGGTTGTCTTAATGATATTAGTTTGTGTTAACATATAATCTTTTATATTGCAAAAGTATGATTCAGAATCCTGGCCCTTCATTCAAAAAAAGGGATGGGCTTCAAGCTTTTGTCTTGTCAAGGGTCATAAATTTTATGTGATGTCACTACCAAGGTACAGGAAACAATCAGGAGCAAGAGAAGCTCCAATCTTATCTTACTACAAGGCCTGCATCTGCAATTCTCCAGGAAGTTGTGCCGGAAAGCACTGCACATCAGCGTCATACTCCCAGCTATCTCCAGTCCATCTCCAGGGATATGTAAGGTCACATTCCTTTCATTGCTCAGGGTTGGTGCTGAATGCTCGCTGGGATAAACTATAGCCTTTTCTAGAATTTAGGGTAATTATCATAGAGAAATTCCCTCATATATTAATCTCCCTGTTCCCTCATGTATCGCTGTAATCCATTTCATTATATGAATGTATAATCAATCTGCATTATTTGATATTATTATTAATAAACCACTTGTGTGATAAAACCAATCCTTGGTTATATGTTTGTGTGTGCACTTTTGTTGTATAGAATTATTACTTCTAGTTCAGATTCAATTTCAGAGCCAAGAACCTACGGCACATCAATTAGCATAATTCATTAATAATAATTAATTCTAGTTAATTCTGCTGTATAATCTGTAAAGTCATCTAACATGATGACCTACTTGTCTAAGGTAAAATTAGACAGGTAAAGACACTACATATTATTTAATGACTCCCAAACATGGAGGTTATCAAAATGAATTAAATAATTAATTATTAATAAAATAATAATTAATTATCATTGACTCCGCAATGTAGTGCTTATGCCACCGTAAAGTGTGCATTACAAATTCCACTACATTGGTGTTTCATCACTGCTGTGTTGCAAGTAGTATGTTTACACACAAGGCAAACAAACTGAGGAATTGGGCACATAAACCATTTTATATTCAGTATTAGAAGTCATTCTCACACACATTAGAGCACAAATTAAATAGATAAAATGACCTTTGTCAATGTACATTCACTAAAGAGGCAGCACACTTACTCACATTTTCCACTCCACAGACCTCATAGCTTTTACTCTGCTTTGACTGAACTTGACACAGCCAGCCACAAGAATGGGGTTTTTAAGTACATTTAACAAACAGAAATGAAAATATCAACACACCTGTATCTCCAAACAATGTTTATGTTCAACATTTTATGGTAAAAAACGCATTTAATACAATATTATACCTGAAAAGGGGAGATAATATATGAGACTCTAACGTTGTGTGTTTTTTCCCCACTGCTGTATTTATTGCAGGGTGTGGAAAACCACAGAGAGCTCTCCCTACTGTCTGATTAGACAAATTACAATCGGTTGCAGATCTCATGTTCCACTGGAATGAACCGTTCCAATTGTGAATTATTACTGTTTTTCTACTCATCAACAAAGATGATTAATGAACTAATTTAACAGTAAAGTAATTGTTTTAAACTGTGTTTTATACACGCTCTTATTGTTTTAAATGTGCTCTTATTATTTATTCTGAATAAATTGAATTCCTTTACTGAGAAAACTGACTTTTTACTGAAGAACTCCTTTTAAACTGAACTGATTTTAGCTGAATTTTTATACTTCTTACACAACTGATTTTTATATATTTTTGTACTGAATTCACATTACTTCACTTTACTTTTTATACACACCACATGTGTGTATTTATCTGACTTTCCTTCCTTGTGTCTCAGCTCCTCCCTCAACAATAAGAAGATGCTACAAGAGTGTTTACCATGTTCCTCTTACATTTCCACTTTCATTTCAGTTTTACACATACCCCAATATTTACTGACTTTTCACACAAACACATTTTCCTCAAAGTCAACACATCACATGGTTTATTATGTTTCATTTATTCATGGTTCCACGGTCATTTTTATAAAGTGTTTTTCGTTTTTCCAGGACATACATGATCATTTCACAGTGTAAGGAAAGGAACATTAGGAACATTTTGTTTCTTAAGCTTCACATTTACATTTTTCCTCTGGCTCCACTACGTTCTGAACATTCACAGTGACGGTGGCGGTGGAAGTGGGCAGAGGTTGGCTAAAAGGAATGTCATTCTTCACAATCACCAGCAGAGTGTGCTGCTTCTCCTGCTCAAAGTCCAGTGGCTGAGTGGGAAAATAAATCATACACAGAAAAACTTACAAGAAGAACACAGTTGAATTGTGGCTAAATTAAACAACAATGTATAAGTCCTGGACATGTAAGTAGTCATATGAAATCCACACAACTAAAAAACCTACAAGTAGTATTAAATATTGTACAATTATGTTCCCTAAAATAAGTACTGAATGTGCACCCTTAAAGGATCAAGGTAAGCTAATATTTGGGGTCCTTTTGGCTCCTGTGGCGCCACCTACTGTAATGAATTTTTACAGCACCCTACTGAAATCTGTGGTGAGGGAGAAGAGTGGAGGTGGTTTCCTATCCTTCTACAAAAGCTACATAGTGCTGTTTCTGAAGTGCTGAGCGCAGAGTAGCAATAACAGAGGACCCCTTCTCCCTATTACGTGTCAACGAAGCGTCACAATAATTTTTAAACTTTAATTTGAAGGGAAAAATACTACATAGTGTTCCTTTAAAAGTACCACAACTGACAGTTTTCCTGAGAGTGTAGAGGCTCTGAAATACCTTAGCAGTGGTGATGATCCCCTCCTGTTTGCAAGGTCCAGTGCTGACACTGAAAAGTCCATCACTTGTTCCGTTAATAATGCGGAACCTGGCTGTCCAGGCAGGTGTTTGAGGTTCATCTTCGTCCTTCACTCGCAGCTTCACCACCACTGCTCCTAGTGCAATCTCTGGCACTGAGACAGTGTACTGAATCACAGAGACATTTACATTCACAGTTCGGAGGTAACTTCTGCTGAAACATAGGCTCACATGCAGCATTTGGACATGTACTAGATTTAAAACTTGCAAAACGCACTTAGAAAACAACATAAAACTTAATCCATTGTTGGAGTAACTGTTGTTGGTGCACTCCATGTGAAAATATCATCTCTCTCACTCTCTCTCTTACCGAGGTGTTTTCAAACTGAGGTGCGTGGTTGTTTTTGCCAGCCAGAGTAATAACAGCGTTTCCAGTGGTTTTGAGGCCATGGCCCTGCATGTCTGCGGCCTGAATCTCCAAGGTGTATTTAGGATGTTTCTGAAAGAGATCATGTTCTTTACTGATGCTGTTTTCATTCATTAAACTCAACACAGCGTTTATAACCCTGACTTGTGCTCCCACCTCTATGTCCAGTCCGTTAGCGGCCACTCGAATGCCTCCAGTCACAGGATTAATGTCGAACATTTTTGGATGTGGCTCTGTTGGCGTCTGACTGATGATGGAGTATCTGATATCAGCATTGTCACTGTTGGGTTCGTCTGCATCAGTGGCTGTCACCTTCATGAACTCAAATCCTTCAGAGACAGTAAGTGAAATATAGACATCTTTAATCCACAAGTCATTGGTTTAATCCAGGTTTTTTAACCCAGGGGTCTGTTGTCTATTGTGCGTGATGCACAGGAATATTTATCCTCTAAAGACCCACCAAACAATCCTTCTTTTATATGTGAACAATGCTTTGATTCTGTACTTCAGCCTCACAAATACAAATGTGATATGGTCAGTTTCTGTCCAGTAAAGTAACCTTTGACCTACATTAGCAGAATTCAACAGTTCACCCTCAAAGTCATTTAATTAAAGTTGTGGGGTCATGAATTGTTTTTATCCCAACAATGGTTTAATGGTGAAAAACACTGAGAATCCTTGGTCTAATTTAACCCACTTAATGCCAGTAACATAGATACCTAGTGTTGCAGCTTCTGGAACAAAGCCACGGAAAGTGTCTTGAGTGAAGACAGGTTTATTGTCGTTCATATCAATCACATTGACAACAACCTTCATAGGAGCTTCCCCTTCACCTTCTGCTGCCTCAGTGTGGACTTGAAGCTGAAATTGGCAGAAAAAAAGACCTGTTGAATTCACCTAACCATACAGCCACAGGGCGACTGGGATGAACTGTGAAATGCTCCACTGGAGTAAAGAAACAACAACTCTTACCCAGTATTTATCTCTGACCTCTCTGTCTAGAGGCTTTGTGACGTAGAGCCAGCCAGTGTTTCTGTTTATGGTGAAAAGTCCCACTGGGGGCCGGTCTGCTCCTCCTCCAGTGATGCTGTATGTGATCTTAACATCTTTAGCCTTAGAGGACTTGATCTGGACACAGAGAGACACTTTAGTACAAAATAAAATAAACACAGATTTCCAGCTTTAGTTAGAGATCAGTTCTACTCACTTGAGCTATCTGTTTGGGGAAAGGTCCTCTGACGTTCTCTGGGATGTTGATTGGTGGAATCGCCCACTCTCTCTTTCTCCTCTTCAACTCCACAGAAGACTCTGGAAACTGCAGAACTGGAACGTCTTGGTAGGGCTCTTCATTATGAAGAACAGTAAATATGTTAATAATGAATGTGTTCATAAGTAACATGACATATACATTTAATACGAATGATTTCATGATCATCCACAACAGTCTCCACATCAGCAGGAGTTTAGTTGCAGTCCATGTTACGTTCAAGACACATTGTAGGACAACACCAAACTCAATAGAATAAGCTCTGCACACCAGAAAGTGACCATGTTGAGTCTCCAGCGTCAGGATCCTGCAACGATGACGTCACACTCACTGTGACCAAGACCTGAAGTGATATTTGAGATACAGATATAATATTACAGCATTATTAACATGAATCCTTTTTACGCATAAAATACAATTCAGTTTCGAACAGAATGAGCCTAGTTGTCTTTACCTGGAGCACAGCTAGGAGGAGATTCATCATCATTTTGTAATCCAGGACAAGTGGCTACGAGCAAGCACTGACAGTGGGTATTTATACACTGGAAGAAGAGGCTGGTTGTGTGTTCGTGTTTTAAAGCTCGTCCTCTCTGCAGCTACAGTGTTGTGAAATGTTTGTTAAATACAGATTGAAGTACATCAGCATTTTCATGTTCTTTGTTTACCCAAAGTGCACATACGGGGGTTGAAATGAATCAATAAGTGGAGTGCTCACTGGTCCAACTGGCCTTTGGAATTTACAGAGACTACAGAACTTATTTAAAACCTTGAACAAACCTGATTCTAGTTTTGTTTTCCAGGCTTCTTGTAGATTATACACTGTCAGACCCCCAGACACTGAACCCTGAGTTCAGAGAACACGGCTCCAGTGCTCCAGAATCTCAAGTCTGTGTGGCTGCTTGGCTTCTCCACATCAGTCCAGGACATTTTCACTCAGCCATTCTGATTCGGTGAGCTGCGTCCAGCTGCTGTTCCTCCTAGATGTCTCCACCTCCCGATGACAGCACTTACTGTTGTCCAGGGCAGCTCTAGCAGGACACAACGATGACTAAAAAGTACAAACTTAGGAATTACAAAGAATTTCTCCAGTGTGACCCACTTCCTGGCGTCTGTTTTCCTGCTGAGATCATATAAGTGTTTGCTCATTTTGTTGTTGAACTCCATTCACTCCGTTCAAGGACTTTTGATCTAATGATGAATGTCGTTTGCTGAATGATGAATTAAGTAAAGCCTTGGGGAGTTTCCTCTGCTGCCTGTTCTAGTGTTTGTCATTTAGGTGTTTTATTTCATCTCTGTCATCTGCAGTTAATTCAGAATGAAACTGCACTCAGAAGAAGACATGTTGGAAAGTAAGGGCCCACTGACACGCGTTGAGGAGAAACAGGGAAAGTGGGAGTAAATGCTGGGATGTGGGCTAGTTTTATTTAAACAGAGGTAGTGTGAAGAATAATAAACAGTTTGCAGGGCACACACTCCCTGCTCTTTAGGAAACCTGTGGGATGGTGTTTACAGATAATTCTCTGTGGGGTTCTGGCCCAACACATGACCCTTAATTAGCTCTGTGTGAAGCGAGAAGCTAAGCCAGTCGAACTGCACAGTTTATCCTTTTAGAGGGAGCAAATATGTGTGAAATCCTCTCACACTGAGCCACAACAGAAGCGTCCTCTGGATTTATTGACTCATTAGTGGATTTAAGGTGGAAACTGCCTCAGGAGGCTTTACAAGTGTAGGGAGCAAAAACAAAATAATAATAATAATAAAATAAATAATAAGATTGAATCCCAAATTTGGGCTCAAGTCTATTGTAATATATGCAACATAAACAAAACAACAAACAAGCAAACAAATAAACAAATAATCTGCTCCGTCTGGAAGTGGTTGAACAGTCACATAAACATCTTTTTATTTACAATTTTAATCCGTAAAACTGAGCAAACTCCATGCTAGGCTCAAATTTCAAGATGTTTAGGCTTTGTTGGTGTGTGTGTGTGTGTGGTGTTAATAAGAATTTCTACTTCTAAACTTCAATGTCCCAAACACAGTCTCAAAAACACAGATTCAGATAGGGAAGCATACCTCACACCTAAGGAACCAATCCACAAATTAACCTTGGACCTGCTGCAGGTGGGCAGCTGATGGGTGGGTGCAGTTAGAGAGTTAGAGGCGGGGACTAATTATTAATATTAATAAATGAAGTTCAGGATAAGTGCGGATCGCAGTTGGTCGGCTGTGGCGACCCCGGACGGGAGCAACCGAAAGCCGAATAAGTTCAGGACGACGAAGTAGTGTCTCTTGGAAATAACTTCTACATCTTTGACTCAGAACAGAGTGGAGATGGTTAGGAGGGTGAATGTGATTCCAATTAATACAATAATAAGAATTATATTTCATTTTACTTCGACAGTTTTTTGTAATTAATAGACTCTATAGGGACTGTGTTCTGTTATTTGTTGTTATCTGTTGTTTGTTGATCATTGACAAAACAAGCACGGAGAAATGAAGGCACTGAGCAATGGAGAAGAAAGAGAACAGAGCAAAAACAGCTAAAAAACAGAGCTTCTGCTCCTCACTCCTCACTGCACCATCCTTGTTAGGAGGGTGCATGTGATTCCAATTAATACAATTATAAGAACTATATTTCCTTTTATTTCGACAGGTTTTATGAATTATTGCGGAATTTCGTGGGTATGGATGTAATTTGTTACATCCATACCCACCACCCCTGAAGGTACATTTGTGCCCACCCCCCCCTTTCCTGGAGGTGAAGACAGTTCTGGGGTCTTAACGAAATGTCTGTGACCTGCTTTTGTCAAAATACCACAAGGATCAACTACCCTCAAGCAGATCTGAACGGCTCTTTGTATCACATGTTTTCTGTCTTGCCATCCCACAAACCACTGACAGGATTGGGTTATTTCAGTCAGAACATCGGTGGACTCTACATCCCCAAATGAACGTGGGCCCATACACCAGAAAAAAACATTCGTAAAAGGTTTTATAGAATATTTTACAGCAGTCTATGAAATATTCATCTCTGGATGTAATTTGAAGCTACACCTTGAGTTCAAAAAGGCTTCGTGACTAAAAACATCCATGTTCTAGACTGCGTTTTCTTCTCATGTAAAGTATTGAAACTGTTGAGGCCTCAACTGACCTCATCTCGTCTCGCTCTCATCTCTGTGCTTATTAAAGAAGCAGCCATTTTAATAAAAGTTCTTCTCATCTCACAAGAGATCAGTGTTGATATTTCTTATAAAAAATAATTCCACAAACTTTTAAACTGCATTGTCCAGGAGAACCTGCTGAGATATTATAGAGACTATTATTATTAAGAAGAAGCTGCAGAGATACTACAGAGATCTCTTTGATTTCTCTTTACTGTGGCTTCTTGTCTCCTGATGTTCTCTAGTAGTATGTGGAAGTCATTGCTGATAAAGTTCTCCCGCTGCTCTGATTCTCTCTGTGATAACTCACTGCTGCAGACTGAACTGTGTCTGACTTAGTGTTGAACTGTTAATTAGCCCTGCGGAGGTTTCTCAGCTAAGCTTCAGAAAGCCTTTGGCTTTAGAGGCAGCCGTCTCAGTCAGAGCTCAGCAGGACAGAGGGATGTGGTGTGATCTGACTCCAAGCCTCTGACCCTGCCCCACGGCCCAGTGGGATGCTCTCTCTGCTCTCCTCTGAGTTCCAGATTGCAGCGGTGGTTTAGTATAACATTTTCCAAGTCAGATCGAAATATACACGCTGCCAGAGTTGATGTAAATCAGAAGCTGAGCCCTCGTCATCTCAAACACTATTTTGAAAACTTTCACCACGCTAATGTCGACCCCCCGTTGTCCTGTGAGATGAAAAGACAGACCCTTACTGTGAGACGTGTTTAAATAAGAAGCACCTCTACCATGTGGTTTGTTAATGGAGAGCATCTTTCTGTTGCGTTTAAAGCTGTCACCAAGTGTAGGTTTAAATTGTGTATGATGATGATTGACAGGTTACATGGTGATAATAGTATGGTGTCTGCTCTTGTCCCCACACAGCAGGAGGGAGTGAAGGGCAGGTGACTTTGCAAGATGCAGTCACCCAGGTAAGGGACTGTGTTCTGTTGTTTGTTGTTATTTGTTGTTATCTGTTGTTTGTCAATAATTGAAAAGACGAGCGCGGAGAACTGAGGGCACTGAGCAACAGAGAAGAAAGAGAACCAAGCAAAAACAGCTAAAAACCAGAGCTTCTGCTCCTCGCTCCTCACTGCTGTGCGCTCGGGGTCAGGGTGAACAGCGAGCGGCTCATTATCATTTAAAGGAACAGGTGCTGAAAGCGCGCGTTCTGAACAGGGCTGTTTACACAGGGGGAGAACACTGCTGTGGGGCTTGTTCCTTATGGTATTTTGACTAAAGCAGTTTACAGATATTTCTTTAAGATCCAGAAATGTGTTCACTTGTTGAAAAGAGGGACAGTATTTCCCCTTTAAGAAGATCTGTAACAATCCAGAAACAAAAAAGTTTGGCATTGTGTAATTAATAATTTATCTCTTATTAACTCACACTCCCCGCATATTTATATATTTGCAGTGGCTACTGAAAGTCATCCTTGGCACCGTGGGCTTGGAAAATGTCCCCCGCATTCAGTCGTTCCAAGATCATTTACAAACGGCTTTTTTGAGCTTAAAGAAATAAATAAAGGGTGACCAGAGGGATGATGTATTTGGCAGATGGCTGACTACTTTCGTCTGCTTTGGGAAGAGAAGAGAGGGTCATCTGTGGGAGGACTGAGAATCATTATGTGCATGACTCTAAAGGCTTTTCACAAATTTCAGTTTCCTAATGTCTATTTAAACTCATGTAAACAGATATTTAGTCTCACGTTGCCAGAATCTCTAGGGAGAGTCTAGGGAGAGACTGGTACCTACTACTGCAGGAAACGGAAACTTAACTGACATGCAAGTGGGTCAATCACAAGTCAGAAGGAGGCAGTTTTTGGTTCACGTCGAACCAGTGTCAGAGCTGGAAAACAAAATGATACACAGAAGTGTATATACAGATGTGCAGAGAGCCAATCAGAGCTGGCAGAATCCTGAAGAAATCTCTATCTCTTTGTGGGCGAAGCCTCTGTGGCTGAGACTAATGCTTATTCAGCCATATTCAAACTCTGAGAAATAGCGTGATGACAGGTGAAATCTTTTAAATATAGACCGTGTATATTTGATCTCTCAGTATGAGAGTGTTGTGAGAATGTAAATGAATATTAATGTATCCACCTTCAATTGACTGGCCCTCGCTCCTCCATATTCCTCAATGGTCAGTGACCACAGGACAGCTATTGTCCAGATAGTGTTGGTGTGCTATACTGAATACCAACTGTGTGTGTTTGTGTTTGTGTGTCACTGGTGCAAGTGCATCAAACACCGTGGTTAAGTGTCTTTTACACACATCAGAATCACTACTATGTCAATAACAGTCCACCAGCCAAAAATAGATGGACCAGGGCGGCTCTTTTGTCAAAAACTAAACTCTGATGATGGACAACACAAACTGGGCATCAGCAGACGAGCTCTCTAAAAGGGGGTTTCTGATAAAGTGGCCAGAGAGTGTATTCTCCAGGCAGAAAAAGTTGGAAATTTATCACTGTCATTTTACCTGTCTTTACCGGCTAATTATAACTGTTACAGCACTTCAGGATGTAAAACCCATAGTAAAAAGTGGCTAATCACCACAGTAATAATGTGTGATGATGATGATGATGATGTCAGCAGGAGGGAGGCTGATTAAAACAAACACTGTAATCAACAGATAAACGTTAAAAACAATGAATTTCCCTCATTAGAGTCCTGCCGCACTCGTGCTGATCCGTGAGGAACGGCGAGTCAGATCAGTTTCACGCAGCTCTTTAGCATAAACACTGAATGAACGCTGATAAACATTTAATGGGGACATTAGTGTGTGGACCAGGGGCCCACCATCCCACAGAAGGAAGAGAACTGAGTGAAAACGGTTAAAACACAGAGCGGCTCATTATCATTTAAAGGAACAGCTGCTGAAAAAGGGCTGTTTAGACAGGGGGGAAAGAAAGCTGCTGTGGTGTTTGATCCTTGTGGTTATTTGAGCAAAGTGGGTCCCATTTGTTTCATTAAAGCCATTTTGACATCGACCTAAACGTAGGCCTTTTAATATATAAATATTTTTGAAAATAACTGTCATAAGACAACATCAAAATAAAAAAAGAAGCCATTCACAGTATAGTACACATTTGTGGTGGTATATTTGTGTCCAGGAGAGGGCAGGAGAGAGCTAGTTTTCTGGAGAGTTTACAAGTCAAACAGCACTGTGTATATTTACTTTAGAGCGGATGATAAATGTGTGTAATTTGTGGCTAAAGGCAGAAATGTGTTTGTTCTCTGGGTGTTTAGCTCAGAAGCTGCACGTCCATTTCCCCAGAGGAATTAGGACTAATCCAGCCACCTTTTCTGCTTTTAGTTCTCTTCATTAGAATTAACTTTTGTGTTTCCTCCATTGCTTGATTTCATATTATTATTTTATTATGTATTTTTTTCTTACAACGGAGGTGCCATAAGAGGATTAAAACAGCGGTTATGGGCCGTTGCACCAATCAGGAAGTGTATTAACACCCAATGCATGTAACATGTCACTGCCAGGGGCTTTTAAAGGCATTAAACCTAGACGTGCTCTCAGCGAGTCCGACTCAGTAAGCCTCTGTAATGAGCCACTCTCAGTGACTTTGTTTATATCTCAACTGTTGAAATAAGCAGAAAATGTAGGAAATTAGGTGGAATTCTCCTTTCATTGCCTGACCTCTCTTGCTTGACTTCATTGTAAGCTCTGGTAGGCCTGCAGGTGGTCTTAGCTCTCTCTCTCTCTCTCTCTCTCTCTCTCTCTCTCTCTCTCGCTCTCTCTCTCTCTCTCTCTCTCTCTCTCTCTCTCTCTCTCTCACACTCCATCAATCTTAATCCTCTATGCCTCTGCTTCATTTTGCACCCCCTCATATTAATGCTGAACCTGTCAGTACGTCTTATTTTACACAGTTCAATTTTTTTCCCTCTTAATGAGGCTTTTCTGTTCATTCTGTTTTCTCCATTTCATCTCGTGTTGGTTTTCAGGTGTCAGCTTCACTGAGCCTATTGCCCGTTGACTCCCGGGTTGCTGTGGCAACCGCTCTGACTTAAACAGAAATGTACACATTCCCATTCTCCATTCCCACAAGGTCTGGGAGCGATATTACGCCTGGACTCATGGAGCTATAGCACTGTTGTAACATTGCATCCCTTTAGAACAAGAAATCATGTTGCTGCTCATGTTGCTGCTCTCTTGTATACTGCCAACTGAAGAGCTTACGATATGGACAACCATGCCTCATGGGATCATTGGTTTATCATTTGATGCAGAATATATATTGCAGGGGTTTGTGGGTTCGAGTCCTGCTCCGGGTGACTGTCTGTGAAGAGTGTGGTGTGTTCTCTCTGTGTCTGTGTGGGTTTCCTCCGGGCGACTGTCTGTGGGGAGTGTGGTGTGTTCTCTCTGTGTCTACATGGGTTTCCTTCGGGTGACTGTCTGTGAGGAGTGTGGTGTGTTCTCTCTGTGTCTGTGTGGGTTTCCTCCGGGTGACTGTCTGTGAGGAGTGTGGTGTGTTCTCTCTGTGTCTGCGTGGGTTTCCTCCGGGTGACTGTCTGTGAGGAGTGTGGTGTGTTCTCTCTGTGTCTGTGTGGGTTTCCTCCGGGTGACTGTCTGTGAGGAGTGTGGTGTGTTCTCTCTGTGTCTGTGTGGGTTTCCTCCGGGTGACTGTCTGTGAGGAGTGTGGTGTGTTCTCTCTGTGTCTGCGTGGGTTTCCTCCGGGTGACTGTCTGTGAGGAGCGAGGAGTGTTCTCCCTGTGTCGGTGTGAGTTTCCTCCAGGTGATCCGGTTTCCTCCCACACTCCAAAAACACATGTTGGTAGGTGGATTGGAGACTCAAAAGTGTCCGTAGGTGTGAGTGTGTGAGTGAATGTGTGAGTGTGTGTCGCTGTATGAAGGACTGGCACCCCCTTTAGGGTGTGTTCCCACCTTGCACCCAGTGATTCCGGTTAGGCTCCGGACCCATCGCGACCCTGAACTGGATAAGGATTACACACAAAGTATATCTGGTATTTCTCATTATGATACTCTTGTATTAAAATCAACTATTGCACTGCGCAATGGTCAGAGGGTAATATTTGATTATTTCATACTCAACAAAATCCACACAACCAGCAAGTGACGTTCCCTTAACATCCACACTTTGTTGTGCTATATATTAAGAGGAAGTTGTATTTTGCTTAAATAACATTCAGGGGGCTTGAAGAAACAAACACCTATGGCCCTGTGTTTGTTAGTTTAACATGACGTTATAGAAAAAGAAGGAATCACTGTGTGCTAAGGTCGGGGTGAACAGTGGCTCATTTCACTTAAAGTAACACTATGTAATATTTATATATTAAAATTGCAGCTTAATTTTTTTTGTGGTGCTTCACTGACCTGCGATAGGGAGAACAGAGCCTCTGTTGCTGCTACTTGACCCCCTTCCCTCTCCCTATTGATTTCAATACAATGCTATAAACATTAATTACACTAGGGGGAGCCAAAAGCAGCCATTCTGAACAGTGTTTAGACAGGGGGAGAACGCTGCTGTGGGGTTTGATCCTTGTGGTATTTTGACTAAAGTAGGTAACAGGTGTTTCACTAAGACACAGGACTGTGTTCACTTCTGGAAAACAAGGAAACTTTGTCTCCTTCAAAATCTAATCTGCTCAGAAATGTCTGAACTTTTACCTAACGGCTGTATTTGACCGGAATTAGAGCAAATGAAAAGTGCACTCTGACATTTTTATTTGTCTAAAGTGATTTTATCGAGGGGAAAGGTCTGATTCCAATGGTAGATCATTTGGTTCTTTATTAAATAATGCTTAATGGAAACCTGAAGGTCACCTGCCAGTGGAATGCGATCATTGCACCTGATAAAACTGCTCAGAAACATGTTGAATCATATCCAGACGCTCTGACAATGCTGTAAGAGACTACACTATTAGCTGCATTGCCTGATTTCAGGTTTTGGTTTGGAGACGGTGTGTTTCTGGTGACGTGATGCTGCAGAGAGATGGATACTGAGCTGCATTTTTTTTAAGCAGAATGAATTTTTGAGCTCAAAAAGAGAAAAACAAAATTGCAGCCCTCACCATCGCCCTCCCCCCTGGAGATGTGAGGATCCCCGCAGAGAGAGAGAGGAGCACATGGGCCGTGGGAGTGTGCAGATGGCCAACTACACCATTTCCATTCAAAGCTTCCAGCTTATATACAATCACTGCCCTCTGACTAAACACTGACGGTGGATTAAGATGTGGGAACATTGTGGTGGGGGGTGGGTGGGGGTTGTGTGTGTTGTTCACAAGAATGCGTAAATTTTTTTGATGGCCAGGCTTTGTTTTCAGCAGGGGGTGGACTTGAAGAGGATGGTGATACACAGACAGTGAATGGTCTTTGGCATCACACACCTGTCTGAGCGTCTTTTACATGTCAGAGGAGAAGAAGGAGAAGAGCCGTCTTTGATTTAGAACGAACTCAGTAAACCTTCATTAGCACCAGACACACTTTAACCCTTTAAACACCCGTTCCTCTTTCTATCCTCAGACTTATCTGTGTTGGGAAACATAAAGAGCTTGGGCTATTTTCCACAGCAAATGAGAAATCATCTGATATCACACATTCTGAGAATGTTCCATGATTATTATAACGTTACTGAAGTTATTATAGATATTATTAACTCGTGTGAACTCATTTTATCAAGTGAAACTGCGTCACTGTAGCGGCAGACAATGAAGGGGCTCGTACTGTGGAAAATTGAGCGGTGTTTTTCATATAATGTTAACATAGTTAGTGTTTTCTAGACCACACAGTGTACATAGGGTATACACATTAAATACAGAAAATAAGCCGTTCTACTTTGACCTCACTCTCGTCTCGTTTACGTGTATCCACACTGAAGAGTGTCTCAAGTCTGAATGTATTCTCAATGAGGCACAGTACACACCAGCCAATCAGAAAAAAAATTTATTTATATATATCTATAAAGGTTAAAGGAACACTGCGTATTTTTTTTACCTTAAACCCACAGCTTTAGAATCATTGTGATGCTCCACTAATTTGTTATAGGGAGCATTGACTGTCTGTCATTGTCACTCTGGGCTCAGCACTGCTGAAACTGTACTATGTAAGTTTTGAAAGAGGGCAGGAAACCACCCCCACTGCCTCCACCTCCCCATTGATTTCTGTACTGTCCTGTAAATATGAATTACACTAAGGGGAGCCCCTGGAGCAAAGAAACCCCAAATCTTACATAGTGTTTCTTTAAAGGATGCATTTAATAGCATGTAATGCTAAGGAATAAGAGGAGGTAATAAAAATTAATCCAATGGGTTTTTAGCTCAATAAAACAACAAATATGTTATAAGAGTAAAAAGAAAAATAATGTTCCTCTTTGATTTAAAGCAGTGAGGGATGGGAGTGAACTGGGCATTTAAAGGGTTAAATATTACAAAACTGAAATGAATGATGCTGTTTTAACTGCTGAATGGATTCTTGCGTGTGGAAGAGAGTAGGAAATTGTACGAAATTATCTGAAAAATGCTTGGGTTATTTTTTTACATTCTGTTTGATATCTACCTACACACTCTGATTAGTTCAGATACTGAGCCCTAATTATTCACATTCCAATTAAGGTTCAGTCATTCATTTATCTTCTACAAGCGCTTCATCTTGTTCAGGGTCGCAGTGGGTCCTGAGCCGACCCGGAATCAATGGACATCACAGGGCATCACACACTCACCCAGTCTCTCACACACTCATGCCATCAAATATGCACGTTTTGACTGTGGGAGGAAACCCACACAGACACAGAAAGAACACACCACAGATAGCGACCCAAGGACAAGATCAAACCCAAGACCCATGGACTCTGCATGTGTTATATCAGCAACACAACCTGCCAAATTACAGTTGCAAAAATGAACAGTTGCATGTGGCTTATGTGTAGTCTTTGTTTTTATTAATTAATAATGAACACTTGCTTTTTGACGGGTTGTGTTCCGGCAGTTTATGGGCCACTGTGCAGAGTGGATTGTAGTTAGAAATGTAAATAAATGCTTAGAGAATGCCTTATTTTTTTGGTGTTCTGATACCTACCCACTCACTCTTAGAATGTTTTAGCTAGCTAAATGCTAATTAATGCCTGTGTATTTTAACACAGATCTTTTATCTCTTTTATGTTTATCTTGTAGGATGATAGTTGGAAATTGAATGTAGAGCACCAGCAGCTTTCTTTTGATGTCTACCTACGTGCTCTTTGATTGGTTCAGCTACGGAGCTCTTAATTAGAAAAATGCAAATGAATGTGTTATGATTTTATTATAGGACTCATGCAGTGTATGGACTGCTGGATGTGGACTGTGTTGGAGAACATTTAGAAACTGGAGGAAATGCCAAAAATACTTACTTTTTAACATTTATTTCAGTAATTTCTACTGCGATCTTTGATTGGCTCAGCTTTTGAGATCTTAATTCACCTAATGCTAATTAATGCCTGTGGTTTGTAACACAGATCTTTTTTCTACTGTATTACTTGAGTGTGTGTGTGTGTGTGTGTGGATGAAAGTTGGAAATCAAAAGACATTCACCAGAAATGCTTTTGTTTGATATCTACCTACGCAGTCTTTGATTGGTTCAGCTACTGAGCTGTTAATTAGTCAAACTCTAATTAATGTTTGAGGCTCATATGCAGTTTATAAGCCGCTGTATGCAGATGGCGTTGTCCAAAAATAGTTCATCCTTGTTGGATTTGAAACCTACCTGCTCTCTATGCACTCGCTGATTGGTTGATTCTCTGAGGTCTTAGCATCACTCATTAGAACTTCCTTTTGGCTCTCGTCCGACTCGTCACTTCTTCTGCTCCAGAGCCTCAGAAAGCACCTGTGAGTGCGTGCACCTGAGCTGAAGGGTCATTGACACAGAAGGACCCTCGCTTTCATGTCTCCTGTCCCTTGATTATTTATGAGAAGGACGCGGCTGTGGAGATAAGAAGTTGATGGCGAGTTCCGACTCTATCTATAAGTTCAGTGCTGCCAAAAATGAGGGATATGGGAGTCAATGGGAAATTCTAAGAACCTGAAAATTATATATAATCAGTCCCCATGCCTCAGCTGATTTGCCAGAACATTACAAAAAACCTTCATAACCAAAGTCATGTGGTTACTGCTCTGAAAATCCAGTTTATATCTAACCTGCAAACTGTGAATATAAATATGAGCAGCTTTAATGTGCCTCAATATACTGTAAACAACAAGCTGAAATTTTACAATGCTTCCCAACAATGCTGCACTATAGGACACACACTTCTCTAAAGTCTTCCCAGACACTCTTTTACACAGAGACACTTTGCTCCAGTTGTTCACCCCTGCTCTACATCATGGAATCATGGAGATCTTCTGATTTGGGGAAAGACACTAGAGGTAAAAACAATGAGTTTCGTCCCAACCATCATTTTTCAAATGTTTTGGATAAACTTCATTTATAACGTGTCTTCTCTTAAAACAACCCCCTACAGTGTAATTCCCTTTTACAGCACTGTCCTGAACTCAAGGGGGAGGGGTGAAGGAGGAGGGTGGTTTCCTACCCGCCTCCTAAACTTACACAGTACAGTTTCTGCAGTGCCCAACCCAGAGTGGCAATTGCAGTTGCTTTAGTTTACTATAACAGGTGAGTGTGTGAAACTGTCCATGCGTGTGAGTGACAGGATGAATGTGTGAGTGACAGGGTGAGTGTGTGAAATTATCCATGCGTGTGAGTGACAGGATGAGTGTGTGAGTGACAGGGTGAGTGTGTGAAATTATCCATGCGTGTGTGACAGGATGAGTGTGTGAGTGACAGGGTGAGTGTGTGAGTGACAAGGTGAGTGTGTGAAATTATCCATGCATGTGAGTGACAGGGTGAGTGTCTGAGTGACAGGATGAGTGTGTGAGTGACAGGGTGAATGTGTGAAACTGTCAATGCACATGAGTGACAGGGTGAGTGTGTGATTCACAGGGTGAATGTGTGAAACTGTCAATGCATGTGAGTGACAAGTTGAGTGTGTGAAACTGTCCATGCGTCTGAGTGACAGGGTGAGTGTGTGAAACTGACCATGTGTGTGAGTGACAGGTTGAGTGTGTGAGTGACAGGGTGAGTGTGTGAAACTGACCATGTGTGTGAGCGACAGGGTGAATGTGTGAGTGAAAGGGTGAGTGTGTGAAACTATCCATGCATGTGAGTGATAGGGTGAGTGTGTGAATGACAGGGTGAGTGTGTGATTGACAGGGTGAGTGTGTGAAACTGTCCATGCGTGTGAGTGACAGGGTGAGTGTGTGAGTAATTTGTAACAAACAGTAAATAAATAATTTTGCATTAAAATGCAGAGATGTTTGTTCCCTGCGACTTATTTTCAGTGTGAAATTCCATGTAAATTAATCATGTAAATTAATGTAAGTTTTTGGTCTGATTTTCCATATTCCCACCGCAACCTCGTCTGAACTCTCCCAGCATTCAGCTCTGTATTAAGAACAGTTTTTGTGTCATAAAATAACTTTATTTATTTTAATACTGAGCTGCATTCATTAGTCACAGAGCTCACACCTTTATTATTATAATCTGCTCACTGACTGTAAAACAGCTCCGTCTTGAAGCAGATAAAACACTCCCCTTAAATTTTGGCACCCCCTTGGTTTGAAGAAAAAGTGGTTAAGACACACTCTTTGGGCTCCGAAGAGTTCCTCTGCTTCCTTCCTGCAGAACACATGCTTCAGCAAAGTGAATATCCACTGATTAGCAGGAAGACCAGGGGGATTAGGACTGTAATTACGTTCCTGATCCAAACAGCCCTTCCCCCGGCAGATCTGCGCAACTTTCCTGGTCCCGGCAATTACCGTCAATTAGGGAGCGCTTGTTAATTCAAAGGTGAGCCCACAGCAGGCGGAAGTCTGCATAAAGCAAACTCATCTGCGCTCGGCTGTGGGCTGATTATTGTTTGGTGTTTATCTGTGAGTATCGTTGATCCGTGTGAAATTATGACCGTCATTATTTTGCTTTTGTTGATGATTTTTTTGCATTAACGTTCCTTCATAATGGCCACTCCTGACTGGTTTTAGTTCTCCTTTTCCCTCATCACACACTGAAGCAAACTGCAAAGTGCCAAGCACGTGTTTGTTCTCTGGTTCATGCAAAACGCTGTTATATCCGTCACAGGGCTTTCATGTGTTTTTCAGGTGTCAGTGGTGCAAATACAGCTTGTTTAATTCCTGTAGAAAAGCACGAAATGGGCTCTGGAGCAGCTGCACATGAGCCTTAGCTCACTACGCCTAGTTCCAAACACGTGCTATAGAGGTTTAAAGCTCCCAGGAGCTGTTCTCTTATGGAGCTCACTCCAATACATTGGGGTGAGCTGGGAGTTTATGGAGCAGAATTATCATCCAACATCAGCATCTGACCTCACTCATGTTTATGTGGATGCCAGTATTGTCCTCCCAACTCTACATGAGGTTACTACAGTTGAGAGGAACAAAGGTCCAGCTAAAACACTTCCAGTTCCTTCGGATCATAATGTTAAATTCACCCACCCTTTTCAAATGGTTTGTGATAAAACAGAAAACCAAAAACGTGTCTCACACTCTCCTGTGTGTGGATTCTCACCTGCAGGGTCTCAGCTTGGTCTTTACTTTGTCTGAGCGTCTGCTGCTCTCTCCTAATTCTGCAGAGAGGTCTGCTCTCAGGGAGAAACACCTGAGAATGATAGAGTGAGCGAGACGTCTCGGACAGAATGGACGAGAAAAGGCTGACCCTGTCTGGAGTGGCTCCATCACAATCACGCTCTCCATCACAGCTGGTCCCTGCACATCTCCTTTCAGCTCTGTCTGTGTGTTTGTGTCTGAAAAAAACATGCATTTCTCTATATGTATTTTTTATTTAAAGATATTGGTTTAATATCACCTCTTTTTCCCACTTACTACAAAACTCCACACCCCTCCATCTTAGGATTTTCTTTCAATTAAATCTATGGGGAAAAATCAAGCAGTCAAGTCAAGTCAAGTAGTATTTTATTGTCAATTCTTCATATGTACAAGACAAGGATTGAAATTACATTACTATCATCTCCAAGTTGCAGTTAACCTTAACAAAACAGACTAAATTCAACTAAACTAAGTATATAAATATATGAAAGTTATGTTTTTTGATGTATCCGGACATTTCTGCCCAAGCATAAGAAAACAAAGCAAAAACAAAAAAAAAAAAACACAACCAGAGGAATAACAGAACAGAGAAGAAACAGGGATAATAAGAGCAGAGAAGAGAACAGAGCAAAAACAGAGAAAATGAGAGTGGAGAATTTAGAAAACAGAGCAAAAACAGAAAGTAGAGAATAAAGAAAACAAAGCAAAAACAGAGAGTGGTGATGTGTTGCTCTTAACAGTCAGTTCTAAAGACCCTCATCAGGAGTGAGGAGGAGGCAGGAATGGGCTGGAATGAGACTGACGCACTCTTTAAGACCTCCTTCGGGAAAAGTAGGATCAAATCCCTCACACTCACACACACACACACACACACACACACACACACACACACACAAATTGTAATTACATATATGCTTGCTTATTTAACACATAAGGCACACATTATGACATACAGATGCTCACATTTATTTATATTACCTCAGGCATCTGCCAGAATTAAATCTTTGCTCGACTCATAAATGACTCTGAAGAGTTTCTGACATGTGTATGATCCCACGTTTTGGTGGGCAGTGTGCGTTTGTGTGTGTGTGTGTATGTGTGTGTGTGTGTCTTAATCTCAGAAACAAATGGGAAATGACTCCATTAGTTTTGGAGAATCAAACACGTTGCTTTATGGAAAAACACTTCACTAAGTTGTGGTCAGGGTTTTCCTGGGGATGTGTGAAACCATTCTCATTGTCGGTCTCCAAACCCAAACCCAAGTTGATTTAATGTTGATGTTTTGTGTGGGTGGGGGGTTGAGGGTTGAGAGTTAGAGTCTTCCCTGAGGACCATCCTGATGTAAAAAGGCTAATCTGGGCCTATTAATAAAACTGGACACTCACATTTCCAACATAGCCATCGCTAATCTCAGGCAGCTGCTCTGTTATCTCTGAGCAGGAAGTGCTGTGTGGGCCCAGTGCCGCCGTCGTTGAAGGGGTCCTGTCCACACACAAACACACACACACACACACACACACACACACAAAGACACATAAGCTCTTCCAGAATGTTTCAGCACCACAAGGCTCTGGACCTAGGGAACACTCTGCCCTGACATTGATCCTCCCTATTAATAGACTTCTCCTTCTTCTTCTTTATCTCCTTCTTCTTCTTATTATTATTCTTTACATCCTTCTACACCCAAGGAAGTGCAGGACAAGATCCCAGAGCATGGGGACGTCAGTCTACAGGTCTCCGCTCCTCAACGCTGAAGGTTTCAGCGTGTCCGAGTACATCCGCAAATTTACGGTAAGGATTTGAGAATTCTTCTGAATCTGAACCTGAGACCCAGGCTTCACCGAGCTGAGTTTGTGCTGCTCCAACCCGACGGCACTAGGATTAATGTAAAGCACAGAGGGTTAAACCTC